>NW_015635083.1:352044-352185 GCF_001515625.1 Sinocyclocheilus rhinocerous
CGCTGTCTGTTCGACCGAATCCAACTCCATACCGAGAAAAGAGATCCTCTGCATCAGGGAGATCAGGGAGATTTCCCAGTTGACCCGAAGACCCAACTGAGGTGGCGGAGCACCAGGTCCCTGTGCTCGCAGTGCTCGCAC
>NW_015635083.1:354666-355509 GCF_001515625.1 Sinocyclocheilus rhinocerous
CGATGCAGACGAGGACGATTCGGTATCAGTTCAGTAATAGACCATAACCGATTATAACATACTGACGCTTTTCTGACGTCATTGGTTGCGGTAGCATACATTAGGCGTGTTCGGCTTGAAGCGCCGCTGCGCAGAATGATCACTGTATGACATCAAGTAGAATTTTTAATTCCTCGCACTCGCGTCTCGCCTCCCTTCGACAATAGGCGCGTTTAAGCGACAATAGAAGCGGTGCTGCGCAGGATAAGTGTATGACATCAACCGTGAGAGCGATTCGAAAGCATAAGGATCCATCTGCTCTCTCACTCTCGCGGTTGATGTCATACACTCATCCTGCGCAGCGCCGCTTCAAATCGAACGCGCCTAATGGCGGAGGGAGGCGAGACGCGAGTGCGAGTAATTTAAAATGCTCTAAGGTAGGCTACAGTTCATATATCTGACTGCTTGTATTTATTGACAAAATTGTATACATGTGAAGTAAAATTGAAAATTGGGGATATTTGCATCATGATATCGAATTGAACCGAATCGATGACATGATAATCGTAATCGAACCGAACCGTGAGACCAGTGTAGGTTCACACCCCTAGTAAATATAGGTATCTGTAAATCCACTCGCTGACAGCAGGTGCCGCTGATGGAAAAGCTGATTAAGAACACTTCCTTTAGGTATTACATGGAGCGACGATGAAAACAAAATGCCATCGAATCGTTTCTGAAGACAGTCAGAACCTTCAGAAGTACATTCATATAATTAATTAATTCATTCATAAATTCATTTGAATAATTCCCTTAGCACTCTTTTAAAACCTCCCAGCTTTTCCGCCCTGTTTTCACTCAAAA
>NW_015635083.1:355637-355984 GCF_001515625.1 Sinocyclocheilus rhinocerous
CTCTGTGAGGCGTGCTGTCTGTTCGACCGAATCCAACTCCATACCGAGAAAAGAGATCCTCTGCATCAGGGAGAGTTTGCTCTTTTCCCAGTTGACCCGAAGACCCAACTGAGGTGGCGGAGCACCAGGTCCCTGTGCTCGCACAACTGATCACGAGACTGTGCTAGTATAAGCCAATCATCAAGATAGTTGAGGATGCGAACACCTTGCTCTCTGGGGGAGCAAACTTTCGTGAAGACACGGGGGGACAGGGACAGCCCGAAGGGCAGGACCTTGTACCGATATGCACGTCCTTCAAACGCAAACCGCAGAAATGGTCTGTGGCGTGGAAGGATCGACACATGAAA
>NW_015635083.1:356039-367007 GCF_001515625.1 Sinocyclocheilus rhinocerous
GCGATCGCACAACTCCTCACGCGACCGGGCCATGATGAGCCAATCATCGAGATAGTTGATGATCCTGATGTCCACTTCCCATAGTGGGGCAAGGGTGCCCTCCGCGACTTTCGTGAAGACACGGGGGGACAGGGACAACCCGAAGGGCAGGACCTTGTACCGATATGCACGTCCTTCAAACACAAACCGCAGAAATGGTCTGTGGCGTGGAAGGATCGACACATGAAATTACGCATCCTTCAAGTCGATCACTGCAAACCAATCTCAGGGACAGATGCACCCGAAGATACGCTTCTGCGTCAGCATCTTGAACGGTAACCGGTGAAGGGCCCGGTTCAAGAGATGCAGGACCAAGATCGTAAGATCGTATCTTCCCGCAATGGGGACATGACTCATCCACGAATGCCACCTCAGCGTGCTTAATGCCCAGAAACGTGAGGCAGCGATCGTGAACATCACCTGGCGCCAGGTAACCACCGCATCCAGAAACGCACGGGTGAAACGGCATCTTTAAAAAGACGATCCTTTGTCTTTACAAAGACGCACCCGTGTGGGGGGGAGATGGCCGCTTGCAGCACAACAGAGGGTAATGCAGCCTGAAGGGCGCAACCTACTCGACACAGGAACGACCACCGCTGAAGCGCTGTCCACCAACAAAAAAGCTCCCTAATGCCGAGTTCACACTGCACGATTTTCAAAGACGTCGCATCACTGTTGGTTTCACACTGAACGATTATCTGGGGTAGCATTCAGTTGTTGCTGTGTTCACACTGCACGATGGAACGACGACAGGAGGTTACACACTGCATGACTTTACAATAGGGAGAATCACCAATATCTCTGTCTGGCGCAGGGTTGCCAGGTATTCGCTACAAAACCCGCCCAATTACTACTCAAAACTAGCCTGAAAATAGCCCAATTGCTTTAGAGGGGGTCCCCCAGTAAAAATCGCGTTCGGGGGTAAAATACAAGTTTTTTTTGGCAGAGTTCTCCTGGTACAATTCACATTCCAGGGCCTAAATATCACGTTATTGGGATTCTCTCAGATCGCGTCTTTGATAATTCACACTGCGTGATTGTCACTCGCGTGAACGAGCACCGATTTGCCTCCGATTTCAGGCATTTGTCGGCGAGTGAAAAATCGGGCTAAAATCGTGCAGTGTGAACTCGGCATTAGAGGGCATTGAACTCGTCACACACAAAGGTTTTGGCAGGAACAGAACAATGTTGTCGCTCGTCTCTGAAGTGAAAAGCTGGTGTGCGTTGCACCTGCTGCCTGTTTATGCTCGCGCTGTGATCAGCGGCAGCTGGATGCAATCATCGCATGCCAATGTGCATTGACTCATTTCGTTTAAACTCGAAGTAGATTGGTCTCTCGAAGTAAGATCCCAATTCATCGGTCACAGACGTGTCTCAAAATGACCAACTGAAAGGGAACTAAAATCAGAGAATGTAAATTTCGTAAAGTCGGAAAGAAATTGTATAGTGCAATTGAGCAATTTCGGCGAAAATTATTTTATTGCATTCCTTGTAAATGATTGATAATGAATAATGTATTGACAGTAGCAAGGTCGCACCAGTTGAGGCTCACGCAGCCTGTGTGTATAAAGAGAATCTTGTGGAGAAATCAAAACAAATGAGCGCAACAGCACACAAAGAAACTCACAAGATAAACATACTGTGGTAAAAATTTAGTTTTTATATTTATAACATATATTGTAGCCAGGGCTTGACATTACATTTTTTGCTCACCAGCCACTGTGGCTAGTGGTTTTCCAAAATTACTAGCCACTCAGCATTTTCACGGGCCATAATTTTGTTGCTAGGAAATTACATTTTATATGATTAAAGTTCATGACTGCACACTAAAATGTACTTAAATTGATTTCCAGGTCATTTTTGCCTATAAAGGCAGTCTTTTTACTAACCCTATTAAATGTATGCATAATTTTTCACATGAAACATCACATGTGTTGCTCAGTTAAGGCTAGAAGGGATACATACGGCGCTACTGGGCATGCACACATCAATACAGCGTAATTTTTGTTACACTGTACAACAATAATTACTATTTTTGCATTATTGTAAGGGGTAGGTTTAGGGTTGGGGTAGGTGTAGACGTTAATAAAACACAATCTAATAGGTAGAAAATTTAATTTATTATTAGCTTCCGGTTTTAGCTGTATCCCTTCTAGCCACAACCATGTTGCTCGGAAATGCACGACTAATGCTGTCAGCTTTGTTTGGAACTATTTTCGTTAAATCAAGCAAAAACAGTCAGCATTGACTGTGTCTAAAATGTAAGTCACTTAATATTAACTACTTGTTTGAACTAAAAAAAATCATATGTTATAAATATAAAATCCGAGTCCGATTCCGATTCCCGGTTCTGGAATCGATGGGATTCGATTCCAAGAATCGATTCCTTACTGTTGTTTTCAATTCATTTTCGATTCTTGTTTTTTTTAGATTGGAGGAACCTAATTTCGCCATGACTGCTGGAAAAAGGTCGTAGAAAGTAGCCTTCTCATAATATAAAGCTTTATTTGTATAGTCTTAGATCTTTGAGTTCAGCTCATGAAATATGGGGGCAAAACAAAAGTGTTGCGTTTATAATTTGGTTCCGTATATATATATATATATAAATGCTTTTGTTCAACAAGGACAAATTAAAATGATCAAAAGTGACAGTAAAGATTTTATTTCAAATAAATGCTGTTATTTTGAACTTTTTATTCATCGAAGAATCCTGAAAAGTAAAAATGTATCATGATTTCCACAAAAATATGAATCAGAAAAAAATTTGTTCAATACTGATAAAAATAAGAATCATTATTAATAATTGAACACCAATAATCATAACAGAGCAGCAAAACAGCATATTAGAATGATTTCTGAAGAATCATGTGACACTGAAAACTGGAGTAATGATGCTGAAAATTCAGAATTAAATCACAGGATTTTTTTATTTTTATTTTAAAATATATTTTACATTTTAAAATATATGCACATAGAAAACCATTATTTAAAACTAAATTAATATTTATCAATATTACTGCAGCCTTGGTGAGCAGAAAATACTTTTTTCAAAAAAAATTAAAAACCATTGACCGTTAGTTAGTGTGTGTTATACAGGTGCATCTCAATAAATTAGAATGTCGTGGAAAAGTTCATTTATTTCAGTAATTCAACTCAAATTGTGAAACTCGTGTATTAAATAAATTCAATGCACACAGACTAGGGCTGCACGATAAATCACATGCGATATTTAATGCGCATCTTGTCAGAAAGCCGGTTCTGTAATCAGCGGTAAATCTCCATCACGTGCGTGCTTTCACATTGAGCAGCATTAACTACACAGAGGCCCTGCACATTTTGTATGTCGCCCTCATCTATCACACCTGATTCAACTCATCAGCTCATTAGTGGAGACTGCAAGACCTGAAGTGGGTGTGTCAGATATAGGGAGACATACAAAATGTGCAATGCTGGGAGTACTTCATGGAGAGGTTTGAGAACCACTGACCTAGATGATTGGCACGTGTTAGCCAAATCAGAGCAGGAACTTCTCGCTCACAGGTCGCTGTTGATCAGCCACCTGGAGCGTCTTGGGCTCAAAATCAATTTAGCCAAGAGCTTTCTGGCTCCCAGCCAGCAAGTCATCTTCCTGGGGACAGTTATTGATTCAGCCCAGATGCAGGCCTGGATTACTCACTGACATTTTAGCGGCTAATGGCATCATTCCGATTCCGGACTTCTCGTCCCCTCAGAGTTTTTCAGGGAATGCTCAGCTTCATGTCAGCTGCCTCCTCTTTGATTCCGTTGGGCCTGCTTCATAGGCAGCCTCTCCAATTTTGCCTCAAAGCTTGAGTACCGTCCCATGCTTAGCGCATGGGATGTCTTTGCCTCAAGGTGAACCTCTGCATCAGAGCTGTGGCCCCTTGGAAGGCTCCTCGCCTGTTTCAGACAGGCATTCCATTGGGATTGACCTCCAGGAGGAAGGTGGTCATGACAGATGCCTCCACCTCAGGTTGGGGAGAACTATACAAGGGCAGACCGGCGTTCGACTCCTGGTCGAGCTTGGATCAACTGCCAAGAGATGATGGCGGTTTCTCTAGCCCTAAAAACCTTCCTACCAGCCTTGAGAGGGGACTATGTCCTGACAACATGGTGGTGGTAGCCTATATAAATCACCAAGGCGGTATGAGGTTACACTCCCTTTACAGCATGGCAAGATGCCTCCTCCTATGGGCACTGTGCAACTTACTCTCACTGTGGGCATTTCACATGCCTGGCAGACAGAACCAAGGAGAGGACATGCTGTCCCGGGACAATGTAGCTCCAGGAGTATGGAGACTAGGCCTACATCCCCAAGTGGTTCAACCGATTTGGACTGTCTTTGAGAGGGCAGAGGTAGACTTCTTCAACTCAGAAGACAACTATCACTGGCCAACATATTTCTCGAGTGAGCGGGATGCTCTGGCCCAGCGCTCACCTGTTCACCTAAGATTGAATCGCTCTCGTCCTCATACTGTGCCAACATGGGACTTATCCACAGTCCTTAGGTTCCTACGAGGCCCTCCCTTTGAGCCACTTCAGTCGGTCGACTTGCAGCCCCTGTTGCTTAAGACCTCCCTTCTTCTAGCTCTAGCGTCGGTCAAGCGCGTGAGCAATTTACAAGCACTGTCAGTCAGTGCTTCATGCCGTGAGTTTAGACCTAACGACTGTAGGGTTGCCCACTTACCAAGACACAGCTATGTGCCTAAGGTGTTCTTCACTCTGCTCAGAGCACAAGTCATTACCCTTCTGGCTCTTCCTAACTCAGAGGATGAGCAGGGTCCGAATTTACTCATCCTGGTTCTGGCTTTTCACCAGGTTTTACAAATTGGATGTACCTGCTCTTCAGGCACGGATTTTGTCTGCCTAATTTACCTAATCTCCTCTATATCCTGGTTCTGGCTTTTCACCAGGTTTTACAAATTGGATGTACCTGCCCTTCAGGCACGGATTTTGTCTGCCTAATTTACCTAATCTCCTCTATAAGTGGAGAAGGTCTTGTTATGTAGACCTCAGCCTAGTGGCTTGGGTCCCATAATTGGCTCATGCTTATAGGAGCCCTCATTATGGGCCCTTCGGGGCTGAGCTCACACAGCGGTTTCATTCTGCACTTATTTATAGCATAGCTCTATTGAATGCTATAGAGACTCTATAGAGACCGTCGAAAGGGAACTCTCCGGGTTATTAATGCAACCTCGGTTCATTGAGATAAGGAAACGATCGTTGCGTAAGTTGCCGTGCTATAAGGCTGCGCGCAAGTTGATGACTGATGCTATCAGACAAAAGATTCTGATGAAATGGTGGTCGGCCATAGCAGTCGGCCCCACCCCTTTTGGCGGGTTGAAGCACCATTTGTCTGTGCAGCTTCACAAACATGAACAAATCAGGCCTCAGTATTCAGAGTAAACAGCCGTTTTCCCATAGTGTGCTACTCAGTGCTCGTTCCCTTATCTCAGGGAATCAAGGTTACGTTAGAAACCAGAGGGAACTCATGACGTTCCAGGAAATAAATTATATGGGCAAAGGGATCCAGCTATCGCTGTCGCTGAATAAAATACCAATAGAGAGCATACGTCTGTAGTGTGTGATAGCCAGGAAATGATTCACCAATGGGGGTCGTGTTTTCTGTATTACATTAGGTTGAAAAAGGTGCACAATGACATGAAATTATATTAATCATGCCACCAAATACAGATTAAAACTAATGTAACAAGCCTGGGTTTGAAAATGTAATAAGTAGAAAGTACAGATATTTCTGTGAAAATGTAAGGCGTGAAAGTAAAAAGTTGTCAGAAAAATAAATAGGTCCCACTTTATATTGGGTGGCCTTAACTACTATGTACTTACATTTAAATTAATAATTTGATACAATGCACTTATTGTGTACATACATGTTTTTACATTGTACTTATATTTTAAAAAATACCTATATGTAGTTACATCTGTAATTAATTTCTGTAATTGCATTTATAATTACACTGTTGACCCATCCCTTACCCTTAACCCACCCTTAAACCTACCCAAACCACCAAACCTGTTCCTAACCATACCCATATCCCACCTCAATAGCAGCAAACGTGTTTTGCAATACAATATGACCACAATAAGTACATTGTACTTATTTTTATGTAAGTACATCGTAGTTAAGGCCACCTAATATAAAGTGTGACCAATAAATAGTAAAGTAAAGTACTGATACCAGAAAAATCTACTCAAGTACAGTAACAAAGTATCTGTAATTTGTTACTTCCCATCTCTGGTTGGGTTTATTCCAGATGCTATGAATACTTTCAGAAGAAATGCAGGGCAGGTGAATTGGAGATTATAAATTGTGTAAATGCCTGTATGTGTAAATGTGTCATCCCTGTGATGAACTTGACATCCATCCAGGGTGTTTCCCTGCCTATGGCCTGATATTATGGGATAGGCTCCAGCATAGTTCAGAAAATGGGTGGAGAGGGGGAAAATATAATTAACTCCAACAGTCATTCATTCGTTCATTCATAAATAAATCAATAAATAATGTGTTTATAAATATATAGTAATAATAATTCCTTACATCACATTTAGAAGACTATAGCAGTAAACAACTAGATCTTGTAAAATGATTACATAGGTATTAAGAAAAAATAATAATAATAAACAATGCCTGTGAGTATTTTATTGAGGAGAACATTATCCATAATATTGTACATATGTACATACAGTTACATTATGTTTAAACCTAGGGATGTATGTATGTAGGGATGTGTGAAGAGTTCAGATGCAAAAACCTCTACGTGCCATCTGAAATTCTCTTCTAAAATGAGCATTTTTATAAGGCTCCTATATTTATGTTCAGTTATTTCACTTTAATTGCATAGAAAAGGACCTATACATTTCCATTAGAGTAAAATTACTGAACCTAAACAGAGGAACCTGATAAAAATTTCAGATGGCACTTAGAGGCTTTTGCATCTGAACTCTTCATATATATACAGTGGGTACGGAAAGTATTCAGACCCCCTTACATTTTTCACTCTTTGTTATATTGCAGCCATTTGCTAAAATCATTTAAGTTAATTTTTTTTCCTCATTAATGTACACACAGCACCCCATATTGACAGAAAAACACAGAATTGTTGACATTTTTGCAGATTTATTAAAAAAGAAAAACTGAAATATCACATGGTCCAAAGTATTCAGACCCTTTGCTGTGACACTCACATATTTAACTCAGGTGCTGTCCATTTCCTCTGATCATCCTTGAGATGGTTCTACACATTCATTTGAGTCCAGCTGTGTTTGATTATACTGATTGGACTTGATTAGGAAAGCCACACAACTGTCTATATAAGACAGAGTGAAAAATTTAAGGGGGTCTGAATACTTTCCGTACCCACTGTATATATATATATATATATATATACAGCTTTAAAATCTATAATATAACATTCATAACATTCTTTTTATATATTGCCACTGGTAACATTGCAAAAATTGGTTAAGCTTTCCATCTTGTGGTCATGAACTAGAATCGCACACAGAACTTCCTTAAATATGAAGCAAATTAACTCAAGCAGAACATTATATGTCAGGATATGTGACAACCTGCTAAATTGGTATTTAACCAAAGGAATATTTATGGTTTTCCCACAGTTACAGTGTTGATTGAAAGCATTCTCAAAGGATACACTGTATTCTCTTTCAGTGTGGGTGTCACATTAAAATGCTAGTCAAAAACAATTTTTTAACCTTTTCATGTAATAATTAGATGAATCATATGTCAGCAAAATCAACATATGTCGACATTAGAATCATATAGTGGAACTAATCAGGTTGACATCAAATAGAGATGGTGGGTATTTTAAACATTTAAAATTTACAGACATGATATTGAGAAATGACAGCAGTTAGTGAGAGAATAAAAAATATAAAGTAGGCCTATAATAGTACACTGTAAGAAATTTATAAGTAAAATAACAGAAAAAGTAGGCCTACTAGCAGCTCATTACCAGGACATTATCCATTCATTTTACAGACATTTTCTTTAACTCTGAAACATAACGCAATGCAATGTGAAATTCAAAATACAGGCAAAACACAAAATAAAATAAAAAACAGGTTAATAATAATAATAAATAAATAAATAATACAAACAGAAAATTCCCTCAAAATTAATACAGTACATTGTGCCCCAGATTTAGAAAAATCTTTTTTAGAGTGTAGATAAAACAACCTAGAATAGATGTTTAGGATCCATTTTAATAAAAATTCATGATTGACTTTGTTAAAGGAATAGAAAAATAAGCAAACTGCTGGTACTACTGAAATGTATATGTGTTAGAGAGAGAAAGATTTGACAGAAAGACAGATTAATATATTACATTAATGCATATAACTGATAAACTTTGCAAAGTAAGTTTTGTAGAAACAATATTTCTCACAACACCACAGTGTTATTTGTTCATGATGCGAAAACCTTTTGCTGGAAAAATGTGATCCCTTTGACCCTGATTTCCTTAGTTCTCAATCCATATATAACAGGATTCACTGTCAGTGGCAATATCATAGCACCAACCGCAATGAATTTTCTTAAGTGAGGAGAAATATATTTTATCCTGTATGAGATAATGGTGAAAAGACCCAAACACTCAAACAAAACAAAGACAACTAGATGTGTGCCACACGTCTGCAGAGCTTTACTCTTCGTGTCAGAGCTTTTGTTGCGGAAACAGGCTATGAGTATCTGTAGGTAAGTGTACAAAATCAGACCCACTGTTAACACCTGACAGAGAGCTGTTATCAGATGTCCGTAAAGGTTATTAATGGTTGTGTCTGCATAGACCAGTTGAAGCAGGGAAGGGTTGTCACAGTACGGATGGGTAAGGTAAGACCTACAGTGAGGCAAACGCAGGAGAAGAATAAAAAGGATGGCCATCAGTGTCAAATTAGAGAGCCAAACCAACGAGATGATCTTTGTGAGGTGAAGTTTGCTCATAATGGTAGTGTATCTCATCATATCTGTCGTATGCCAAGATGAAGTCAAGATGAAGACCGCTGATACGGCGTATACATGTATGAAGAATGCTTGAGTGATACAGATGGAGAAAGGCATGGTCCTGCCCAGATAACAAAATTCCTGAGGCCCAGATCAGGCCCACACTTGACACTTTCATCTGGCCCACATACCGCTTGGAATGATGGCAATTGGGCGGTCCGCTCCTGTTTGCCAGATTTGGGCCACAAGCAAGCCAAAAGAAGGCCCAATGTCAGCCATGAATAAACCAAATAAAGCAGAACTGGCCCAAATCTGGGCCACATTGATTTGAATTCTGACCCAGATCTGGTCCAGATCCAACATCTTGCTCCGACCCACATACTGTGAAGAATGATAGCACTTGGTCGGTCCGCTCCTGTTTGCCAGATTTGGGCCACAAGCAAGCCAACGGAATGCCCCATGTCAGCCATGAATAAACCAAATAAAGCAGAACTGGCCTAAATCTGGGCCACATTGATTTGAATTCTGGCCCAGATCTAATGCATTGTTCTGACCCACATACTATGTAGAATGATGGCTTTTGTGTAGTCCACTCCTGTTTGCCAAATTTGGGCCACAAACAAGCCATAGGAAGGCCGCATGTCAGCCATGACAATAAATAAATAAAATAAAGTAGAACTGGCCCAAATCTGGACCACATTTATTTTAAATTCTGGCCCAGATTCAACACCTTGCTCCGGCCCACATACTGCGTGGAATAATGGCATTTGGGCAGTCCAGTTCTGTTTGCCAGATTTGGGCCTCAAGTAAGCCTTAGCATTGCTGCATGTAAGCCAACCAAATAAACCAAAACTGGCCCTAATGTATTCCTCATGTGGCCCACATGCTGCATGGAAGTTTGGCATTTTGGCAGTGGTCCACAAGCAGGCCACTACACAGCCACATTTTAGCTAATAATGAACCAAATAAACCATAAATATACATTATCTGGGCCTCACTAAGCCTTAAGTGAGTTATGCATCAACAATACTCAACATTGTAAAGAGAAATTTAAAAATGTCCTCCATAAATGTTCAAATAAGTTCCAGAAATGTGTCCTACTTGATAAAATCATCCCGACCCAAGTTTTGCAAGAGCAGCAATTAAGATGTCACAGATAAATATTCAAAGACACATTCCAATACTTTAAAAACTGTTCTTCACAAGTTTGAACTTAAATGCTTCTCACTCAGACTCTACCTACACAGTAAGTCTGTGAGTGTCATAGCTACGCTGTGTTAAAGAGCACACGACGAAGATGAAAGTTTATATATCATAAGTCTTTAATCCAACAAGGGTAAATCCAACAAGGGGTAAATCCAAACACAATGTAGCACAGCAACATTTAAGACATGTAGACGTAAGTCCAGACAAACTCAAAGTGAACATACAGGAACAGAATACAATCAACATGTAACACAGTTCGTAGTTCGGGAAGGAGGAGGCAGGAACCGGCGAACATTTAAACAAAACTTTAATAATAAAATAAACACAAAACTTAAAATAGCGCGACAGTCCCTCACGGACGACTGCCGCGCACAAACAGAACCAAAACAACAACAACATAAAATCCAGGCCTGGTCCTCTCTCGTCTTGCACTGTCGTCACTCCTCCTTTTATTAAACTCTTCAGCGATGCCTGGCGGCGGCACTGGATAGCCCTCGGTGGACGGCCCCACACTCTTCCGCCCGGTGGACGGCAACGGCTCCTCCGGGTTCGGGGCAGCCGGCAAGAGTCCCCCGTTCCTTGCTCTTCCCCATCATGGCGGATGGCAGCAGGCTCCGGCCTCCGGCGAACGGCGGCGACTCCTCCGCTCCCTTACGGACGGCAGCTGTCCCTCCACATCCCAGGCGGCCGGCAGCGAGTTCGTCCGCCCCCCCGGCAACTCACTC
>NW_015635083.1:367158-367749 GCF_001515625.1 Sinocyclocheilus rhinocerous
GCCTCGCTCCGTTCCCACGGCTCTCGGCCCCGCCCCACTTGTCACACAACACAACAAAGGAAATGGTGCAAAAGGAAAACAAAGTCCAAATTAACAGAAACCGTTACAGTAAGACTACAATCATTATAGTGCACTTCTGTTTTTATGCTGCACAGTACACATATAAAAAACTGCCATTAAAAGCATGTTTCAAAAAATAAATTGCTGCATATGTAGCCTTCTTTAGACTAACATCCAGATCACCCTGCATCAGTTAACTGTGTTGCATCCTACTAAAAGTAGCCAAATTCTATTAGGCCATATTTACAATTTCAAGGTTCCATTTCAATTAGCCAGTGTCAAGTGTTACATCCAAGAAGTGGCCTCACTTGCCAAGTGTTACAACCAGAAGTGGTCCTCATCTCTTTTATAATATATGGGGCATTATGCGGGCCACTTTAGGCTCACAGCCACATTAGCCAGTGCTTACCATACCATATATTTCCCAAAACTGACCCAGATACGGATTTAATAACTGGGCCACATTTGAGGCATCATATGTGGGCCACTTTAGGCTCACAGCCACATTAGCCAGTGCTCACTGTGCCATAT
>NW_015635083.1:367812-380497 GCF_001515625.1 Sinocyclocheilus rhinocerous
GGGCCACATTTGTGGCATCATATGCGGGCCACTTTAGACTCACAGCCACATTAGCCAATGCTTACCATGCCATATCTTTGCCAAAACTGGCCAAGATATGTTTTAGGATAACTGGGCCACATTGGTATCTGTCACGAATCCGCTCCGTGGGCTTCAGGCCGATTGCCACTAGAGGTTATTCTCGCATTACATTGACTCTCACACCACACAGACTGTTACACATCACCCTGGACTGCATTTCCCATCAGCCATTGCACTGATTACACGCACACAGCTGAATGCACTGATCACACACACACACACACAGCTGAATCCAATCAGACATGCTACATAAGCCATGGACTTCCTCTCTCTCACTGCCGTATATTGTTCTGCATTTTCCACTCACCTAGTGTTAGCTGCATTACCGAGCCTAGTGTCTTGTTTTCTTTGTCTTGCCTTGTCTGTTTCCCCGTGTTCTGATCACTGCCTGTTTACCTGGATTATCTCTCGAGTCTCGCCCTATTGGATACTGTTTGCCCCTGCCTGGACCTTTGCCTTGTACCTGGATTATCCCTCTTGCCTTGCCATCAATATACCTGTTTGCCATTGTCTGACCTATGCCTGTTTTAAGAAAAAAAAGGAGAAAGAGAAATAAAGCACATTACATTTAAAATGGGCCATTATTCTGGCAACAACAGGTTTGCAATACCATTTTAAAATATGTAGCCTATTATTGTCACGAATCCGGTCCGTGGGCTTCAGGCCGATTGCCACTAGAGGTTATTCTCCCATTACATTGACTCTCACACCACACAGACTGTTACACATCACCCTGGACTGCATTTCCCATCAACCATTGCACTGATTACACGCACACAGCTGAATGCACTGATCACACACACACACACAGCTGAATCCAATCAGACATGCTACATAAGCCATGGACTTCCTCTCTCTCACTGCCGAGTATTGTTCTGCATTTTTCACTCCCCAAGTGTTAGCTGCCTTACTGAGCCATTCCGTGTTTTCTGTTTTAGTCTCGTGTATTGTTTTGCGTGTATCCCTGTTTAGCGGATAGCTACCTTACCGAGCCTGTTTAAGTTTTCATCGTTTTCTTAGTCTAGTCTTAGTCTTGCCTTGTCTGTTTTCCTGGTTTCTGATTCACGCCACGTCTCTTGGATTAACCCTTTGCTTGCTGTTTCTGACTCTGTTTGCCCCTGCTTGGACCTTTGCCTTCTACCTGGATTTATCTCTTGCCTTGCCTTCGATATACCCGTTTGCCATTGTCTGACCCATGCCTGTTAAAACCACGTCTCTTAATAAAAGCTTGCACATGGATCCTCACGCCTCATGTCTCGTCGGTCCCGTAACAGTATCATTATAAGCAGGCCACCTTAGGCTCACAGCCACATTAGCCAGTACTTACTGTGCCATATCTTTGCCAAAACTGGCACAGATATGCTTTAGGATAACTGGGCCATATTTGTGGCATCATATGTGGGCCATTTTAGACTCACAGCCACATTAGCCAGTGCTCACTGTGCCATATCTTTGCCAAAACTGGCCCAGATACGTTTTAATGTACCTGGGCCACATTTGCTGTTTACCACATGGGCCACTTTAGGGTCACATTCAGATTACACATTGCCGTCAACACCGTCTTTACCTACAGAGGCCCACATGTGATTTGATATATTTGGGCAATTTTTGCTATTTTACATATGGGCCACTTCAGGCTTACATCCATTTTGTCCGGGCCATAAGAAGGCCAGCAGTGCCATATCATTGCCTTAAGTTGCCAAAACTGGCCCAGATACGTTTTAATGTACCTGGGCCACATTTGCTGTTTACCACATGGGCCACTTTAGGGTCACATTCAGATTACACATTGCCGTCAACACCGTCTTTACCTACAGAGGCCCACATGTGATTTGATATATTTGGGCAATTTTTGCTATTTTACATATGGGCCACTTCAGGCTTACATCCATTTTGTCCGGGCCATAAGAAGGCCAGCAGTGCCATATCATTGCCTTAAGTGGCCCACATCCGCATGCTATCTGGGTGATGTCAAAAAGGAGCTCCTGCATGATGTGAGGGAACAGGCACATAGAACCTATGAGGTCATTAATGGGCAAATTTAACAGGAGAATATACATTGGTTCATGAAGACCCTTATTGGTTATGACAGTGAACAGGAGGAGAGAGTTGCAGAACAATATGATTATATAATTCAGAGTAGCAAACAATGGCCTTCTCAGGGGACACATCAAAGCCATGAAGAGACAGATCAGATGACACATAGATATTGCCAGCTGAAGACATGATATTGTCCTAAACAAAGTAAAAAGAGAAAATATATATTACAGCTCGATCAAGTGTACTATGGGTAAATGTAAAACATTTAAAATACTTACAACAATCCTTTGCTCCGCTACGTAAGGTACGATGACAGATATTTGCTTTCGATAACATGATGGTTATTAAATGTCTGATTGACTGAGCAGTCATGCAGCAACTTGACCTGTTCTAACAAGTGTATGCTTACGTCATGGGTCTTTTATACTGTCTTTGAGTTATTAGTCTGTGTGGATTATAAATCTCATGAGGGAAAACCCCCACTATGATTATCTCATTGTCAAGTTCAACAAATCACGTTTGTCATCTTGTCAATCAATGGAAGAGCAACTGTAGGGTAGGCTAATCATGATAAGTTTTCAAATCTGTTGAAATATGACAAGAAAGGTATCATATCCAATTCTACTAGATAGCAAGAATAGCTGGAGATCTTTGATGTTGCTTTTAAAGGTTTTAGTAGTTTAAATTAACTAATGAATCTAATTTAAATAAAGAAATAAATAGCCTGTACTCAAAATAGTTTTGTATAAAAAGTATTTTAATGGACCCATTTCGCATTTCGGCCCAGAAACTGTTGCGAGTGGCTGGAGTGTCAGAGGATAAGCTCACACTGAGTCAGTATCTGCATGCCTTGCTTCCACCCAAATTACCTGTAATCTTCGCTGGGGACATTCGCACCATGGCCAGCATGTTCTCATTGGCGTGTCAGAAAATGAAGAGGATGGCTGTGGTGAAGCTGCGAGCTCAGTGCGGAGATTATAGCAAGGGATTATTATGCCTCAGGACAGTGACTTGCCACTTACAGAGACCAAAGAGCCCTGTACGCTCATTCACACAATGTAAGCAGAACTCCACTGTCTACAGGGCACAGAGATCTTCAGCTGCTCACTATATACACTGCCCCCCCTCCCCTCCCCTCCCCTCCCCAATCACGCACGCATTGAATTTATTTAATACACAAGTTTCACAATTTGAGTTGAATTACTGAAATAAATGAACTTTTCCACGACATTCTAATTTATTGAGATGCACCTGTATGTCAAACAGTGGCTGCCATTGGACATTGTGATGCAATGTCATTTTGCCAATCAGGCTTTAGTATTCTAGGAGAAAGGTGTTTCCCCATAGTGTCATCATGACGCAATGTCTCGTTCCCTCATTTCAGAGACGAATTGCTGGACATTCGGCAGTACACACCACCCGATATTTCACCGGTTTTCGACTATTCTGATGTTTTTTGTTCTGTCACTGTCATTCTGTTACACTGTGGAAGCTTCTGTCACGAAAACAAATTCCTCTTATGTGTAAACATACCTGGCAATAAAGCTCATTCTGATTCATTCTGGTTATGTTACAGCAGTTTAATCTGTGTCTATATTGCATCTTCAAACCTTAATATCATTCATATTACCAGGTTAATAGATGCTTTTTCCTGGAATGTATAACGTGTTTGGAAATTTTAGAGAAATGTTGAATAAATGCCTTACACTGTAACAAAACCTAACTAAATTAGATTTTAATTGAATAAATCTACTGTTGTCACGGTGCTGCCTACTGTGTTGGAGCGAGGAGACGCGGAGACATGGGAGCATTTACTAGGAGCAGTCTTTAATCATATACAGTACAGGAACACACACGCAGCACATGGACCTTTCGACTTTAACACTGGACGAAGAACAGACAGAAACTGAAGACTTATAAACACAGGGAAACAAAGGGGCAAACGAGATGATCAACAACACAGGTGAACGGAATGAACTAATCAGGGGAACTAAGGGAAAATAAGTCTCGGAGCACATTAGGAGAAAAATACAACAAACACGGGAACACAGGGCTGACATTACCTCCCCCTCCCGGAAGGCGTGTCCACGCGCCTCATAACAACGGGAAGGAGGGGGTGGGCGCTCTGGAGGCCTCTACGGACAGGCTTACACGGCACGGAAGGCCTCCAGGGCGGTACCCATTCCAGGACCCATGGCGGATCCGGCTGTTCGAGGGGCCATGGCGGAGCAGGCAGACTAGGGAGCCATGGCGGAGCAGGCAGCTCGGGGAGCCATGGCGGAGCAGACAGTTCAGGAGGCCATGGCGGAGCAGACAGTTCAGGTGGCCATGGCGGAGCAGCCACCGTGGCCTTGGCCTCAGCACTTGGCCCGGCCACTATGGCCGGAGCCCTATGTCCTCCCAAAAAAAATTCCTTGGGGAAATTCTGGGTTCTGAGGCCCTCCGTGGGCTTGACTTGGGGACGGGAGCCCTCCCTGGGCTGGATGTGGGAACAGGAGCCCTCCCTGGGCTTAACTTGGGAACTGAAGCCCTCCTTGGGCTGGACGTGGGAACTGGAGCCCTTTCAAGAGTGGACTCAGGGCTGGAGCCGACACTGGAGCGGACTCAGGGGCTGGAGCCGACACTAGAGCGGACTCAGGGGCTGGAGCCCACAGTCTCTTCCTCCGCATTCTCCTTTTATGAGCAGAGGTGAAGGAGACTGCTGCAATCAGCTGAGGGCTTGGGAGTGAATTGGCCAGCGGGCTTGACTGTGGAATGGCTGGCGGGCTTGAGAGTGCAGCGGCCGGCGGGCTTGAGAGTGCAGCGGCCGGCGGGCTTGACTTTGGAGAGGCCGGCGGACTTGACTGAGGAACGACTGGTGGGCTTGTCGACGGAGCGGCCGGCGGGCTGGTTCTGGATCGGGGCCGGATGCTTTCCAGACACCGGAGGATCCCTTCCCTCCAGCTTAGCCCTGTGGTGTCTGGGAGGTCCACGGGGCGATAGTAATTGGGCCCCGATCCAGAACAGAGGATTCAACGTGACATTGTCTAACGCCGTTGTCGCGGCGAGCCCACAGAATTCCCGGGCATAGTCTATGAAAGGGAGATTCCTGCGGGCTAGGGTGGAGAACCGTGCGGCTGATTCCATAGCCACGGGGAGAAACAGGAAAAAATAACACTCAACAAACGGGGAGAAGGGGCACCACTTACTGTTTCAGGTCCAGTGTTCTGTCACGGTGCTGCCTACTGTGTTGGATCGAGGAGACGCAGAGACGTGGGAGCATTTACTAGGAACAGTCTTTAATCATAAACAGGAATGTGTGGAGCAAAGGAGCAAATGAGATGATCAACAACACAGGTGAACAGAATTAACTAATCAGGGGAACTACGGGAAACTAGGTCTCGGAGCACATTAGGAGAAAAACACAACAAACACGGGAACACAGGGCTGACAACTGTAGATTTAGGTGACCAAAATTTTATGATATTCAGTCGACTAAAACTAGACTCAAACTAAAACAATTCAGATGACTAAAATATGACTAAAACTAAATGGCATTCTAGTCAAAAGACTATGACTAAGACTAAATCCAAATTTGCTGTCAAAATTATCAGGATGGTAAGCGTTTTGTTTATTTTCTTCTTAACACCATCCAACATCTATGGCTATATTCATGGCGAGAACTAGTTAATCCATGCACAAGTCAATCTATATACAAGTCTGTTTTACACACAAGTAGGGGGGATAAATTAGAATCTTCAATTCACCTAACCTGCATGTCTTTGGGCTGTGGGAGGAAACCGGAGTACCCGGCATAAACCCACGCTGACATAGGGAGAACATGCAAATTCCACACAGAAAGGCCTCCTGTCCCTGCCGGGGACCTTCTTGCTGTGAGACAACAGTGCAACCACCGAGCCACTGTGCCGCCCCTGCGAGCACAAGACTTCTTGGATGGAGGTCTGGCCACAGAGGGACTTAGCCATCTCCTCATCTCTCCTGGTGCATTAGGATGGTTTCTGTGGCTCAGGATCCAATGTCACTTTGGGAAGGGGGCCCTGGCGCTTGGTGAAGATGTAGCGCATGGGGCTCTGGGGGGCTCTGGTTTTGCTTTAGGTTGAAGCTGAGCGGCCAACGGTGCAGGCTTTGCCTGTCCAGCCATGGAGTAGGCCCTACTAGGACTGACGTGGTCCTGTAGGGTTTAGAGTCATGAGCAGCATTGGATTTCCATCCCAGGGCCAAGGACAGCCAGAGATGCGCAGAGACGGCCTCCTCGAGGGAAGGAATCTTTTCATACCCCTTTTTCTCAGTGCCATCAATGAAAGTGAAGGCAGCAGAGGCTGAAGAGTGGACGCAGGCTGAGAAGAGTGTGCACCACAATTTGGTGAGTTCTTCATAAACTTCTGAAAAAAAAACTAAAGCTACCTAATTGTCACTTCAGAAGTGCTTCTTGCATGGGTTTCGATGACTGATGATTTGAAAGTATGTTGACTACAAGTTTATTAACAGTTGAACATCATTTCACAAATAAAATATGCATGAAGTCTGATAATATGTTACTGCATTCACATAGTTATTAATTTAGAGTAAATGTAATAATGCCTTAAAAATTTAAGGTTAATTACAATGTTATTGTAAAAATACAAAATTTATTTTTTTGGTAGTGATGTTTATTTATTGAACCTGGAAATGAGAGAAACATTCATTTACATTGGAGTTTTTAATTACAAAAAAAACAGCATGAACTTTACCTAATTTCAGCCTCATTTAATTACTACAAACTAAAAACATTAGCATTATACACTTGTAATGCTGATATTTTACAAAAAACAACTGTATTTCTCCTGCAAAATTCATTATAGGTGCAAATTATGCATATAAATTGAGGTATGAAGCCATTATGAATACCAATAACGGTGAAAATCATAACTGGGATGTGGCTTTTTAATTTTATTCTCATAATTGTAATTTTCTGTCTTGTAGTGAATAAGAACATTTGCCAGACACACATGGCAGATCTCATCTGCTATAATCCAACTATAATGAGACTATAGTTTGTGAAGACACAAGAGTGAATAATATCTATGGACTGTTTACTCTGGTTTTGTACCATGTCCTTGCGTTTTCTGTTGTGGCATTTACATTCATATATTAATCACTTGTGTTACTTATAAGCTGTCTGATGCAAAGAATAAGGAACTTCAGGCATGTGGTACTCATTTGGTTGTCTTTATTTTCTTGAAATTCAACACCTAGGTCTCGGAGCACATTAGGAGAAAAACACAACAAACACGGGAACACAGGGCTGACAACTGTAGATTTAGGTGACCAAAATTTTATGATATTCAGTCGACTAAAACTAGACTCAAACTAAAACAATTCAGATGACTAAAATATGACTAAAACTAAATGGCATTCTAGTCAAAAGACTATGACTAAGACTAAATCCAAATTTGCTGTCAAAATTATCAGGATGGTAAGCGTTTTGTTTATTTTCTTCTTAACACCATCCAACATCTATGGCTATATTCATGGCGAGAACTAGTTAATCCATGCACAAGTCAATCTATATACAAGTCTGTTTTACACACAAGTAGGGGGGATAAATTAGAATCTTCAATTCACCTAACCTGCATGTCTTTGGGCTGTGGGAGGAAACCGGAGTACCCGGCATAAACCCACGCTGACATAGGGAGAACATGCAAATTCCACACAGAAAGGCCTCCTGTCCCTGCCGGGGACCTTCTTGCTGTGAGACAACAGTGCAACCACCGAGCCACTGTGCCGCCCCTGCGAGCACAAGACTTCTTGGATGGAGGTCTGGCCACAGAGGGACTTAGCCATCTCCTCATCTCTCCTGGTGCATTAGGATGGTTTCTGTGGCTCAGGATCCAATGTCACTTTGGGAAGGGGGCCCTGGCGCTTGGTGAAGATGTAGCGCATGGGGCTCTGGGGGGCTCTGGTTTTGCTTTAGGTTGAAGCTGAGCGGCCAACGGTGCAGGCTTTGCCTGTCCAGCCATGGAGTAGGCCCTACTAGGGCTGACGTGGTCCTGTAGGGTTTAGAGTCATGAGCAGCATTGGATTTCCATCCCAGGGCCAAGGACAGCCAGAGATGCGCAGAGACGGCCTCCTCGAGGGAAGGAATCTTTTCATACCCCTTTTTCTCAGTGCCATCAATGAAAGTGAAGGCAGCAGAGGCTGAAGAGTGGACGCAGGCTGAGAAGAGTGTGCACCACAATTTGGTGAGTTCTTCATAAACTTCTGAAAAAAAAACTAAAGCTACCTAATTGTCACTTCAGAAGTGCTTCTTGCATGGGTTTCGATGACTGATGATTTGAAAGTATGTTGACTACAAGTTTATTAACAGTTGAACATCATTTCACAAATAAAATATGCATGAAGTCTGATAATATGTTACTGCATTCACATAGTTATTAATTTAGAGTAAATGTAATAATGCCTTAAAAATTTAAGGTTAATTACAATGTTATTGTAAAAATACAAAATTTATTTTTTTGGTAGTGATGTTTATTTATTGAACCTGGAAATGAGAGAAACATTCATTTACATTGGAGTTTTTAATTACAAAAAAAACAGCATGAACTTTACCTAATTTCAGCCTCATTTAATTACTACAAACTAAAAACATTAGCATTATACACTTGTAATGCTGATATTTTACAAAAAACAACTGTATTTCTCCTGCAAAATTCATTATAGGTGCAAATTATGCATATAAATTGAGGTATGAAGCCATTATGAATACCAATAACGGTGAAAATCATAACTGGGATGTGGCTTTTTAATTTTATTCTCATAATTGTAATTTTCTGTCTTGTAGTGAATAAGAACATTTGCCAGACACACATGGCAGATCTTATCTGCTATAATCCAACTATAATGAGACTATAGTTTGTGAAGACACAAGAGTGAATAATATCTATGGACTGTTTACTCTGGTTTTGTACCATGTCCTTGCGTTTTCTGTTGTGGCATTTACATTCATATATTAATCACTTGTGTTACTTATAAGCTGTCTGATGCAAAGAATAAGGAACTTCAGGCATGTGGTACTCATTTGGTTGTCTTTATTTTCTTGAAATTCAACACTCTTTTCCCCCTTGTTGCAATTCGATCAGAAATTTTCCTGCTTATATGCAGTATGTTTTCCATAACAGTTTTTGTATTTCCTTTCCCTGTAAATCCATTTGTGTATGGATTTAAAACTAAAAAGATCAGACAAAAAATTCTCACCTGTTTCAAGAGTAAGATGAATAGTGTCTGAAAATCCTTGTGTAAATTTTGCATAATAAAACATATGTGATATTATTTAAATTGTTATTATTATTGTTGTTGTTGTTGTTGTTATTGCTATTGTTATTATTATACGTTAAAGTTACAGATAGTTATTGTTTTCAATTACTATGTATTCATTTTTATTAATCTATAATCAGTAGTCAAAAATGCAACATTATTTGAAATATTGCAAAACTACAGTTGCACTGTTAAAAAAAAATGTTGAAAGTTGGAAAAAAACGGTCAAATGAAAAAAAAAAAACGAAAAAAACGGTCAAATGATTGGCAGCTACGGCTAAAGTAATATATCGTAATTGAAACAAGGAAAAATCTATAAAATAAAATAAAAATTCTGTAAAACCTTTAATGAAAATTTCTGTAAAATTATTGTTTTTGCACTTTATTTCAATTAAGATAATTTTACTGTAATTTTACGGTTTTTGTTTGGCAGCCGTAGCTGCCAGTCATTTGACTGTTTTTTAATGCTTTTTTTTTTTTTTACAGTTCATGGAGAATCTAACCTGTTGTTGATAAAAATTGTGAAAGATTATTAAATAATTTTGCTGTATATGTCAGAATGAAATGATCATATTGGAAAGGAACAAAGTTTCTCACAAAATTCTTAATAAAATTCTATAGATCTCTGGGGATGATTTAAATGTAATATATATTTGAATTCTTTATTTAAAATAATATACATTTGAAAAAGAAGGTGTCATGGAGCGGTAAGAGAGCACCGTGGAAAAACAGGGTCTGGGTCCAAGTGCAGGTGAAACTAGATTTAATAAACAAAAACAGACAAAGCAAAACAGAACATGAGCAGCATTGGATTTCCATCCCAGGGCCAAGGACAGCCAGAGATGCGCAGAGACGGCCTCCTCGAGGGAAGGAATCTTTTCATACCCCTTTTTCTCAGTGCCATCAATGAAAGTGAAGGCAGCAGAGGCTGAAGAGTGGACGCAGGCTGAGAAGAGTGTGCACCACAATTTGGTGAGTTCTTCATAAACTTCTGAAAAAAAAACTAAAGCTACCTAATTGTCACTTCAGAAGTGCTTCTTGCATGGGTTTCGATGACTGATGATTTGAAAGTATGTTGACTACAAGTTTATTAACAGTTGAACATCATTTCACAAATAAAATATGCATGAAGTCTGATAATATGTTACTGCATTCACATAGTTATTAATTTAGAGTAAATGTAATAATGCCTTAAAAATTTAAGGTTAATTACAATGTTATTGTAAAAATACAAAATTTATTTTTTTGGTAGTGATGTTTATTTATTGAACCTGGAAATGAGAGAAACATTCATTTACATTGGAGTTTTTAATTACAAAAAAAACAGCATGAACTTTACCTAATTTCAGCCTCATTTAATTACTACAAACTAAAAACATTAGCATTATACACTTGTAATGCTGATATTTTACAAAAAACAACTGTATTTCTCCTGCAAAATTCATTATAGGTGCAAATTATGCATATAAATTGAGGTATGAAGCCATTATGAATACCAATAACGGTGAAAATCATAACTGGGATGTGGCTTTTTAATTTTATTCTCATAATTGTAATTTTCTGTCTTGTAGTGAATAAGAACATTTGCCAGACACACATGGCAGATCTTATCTGCTATAATCCAACTATAATGAGACTATAGTTTGTGAAGACACAAGAGTGAATAATATCTATGGACTGTTTACTCTGGTTTTGTACCATGTCCTTGCGTTTTCTGTTGTGGCATTTACATTCATATATTAATCACTTGTGTTACTTATAAGCTGTCTGATGCAAAGAATAAGGAACTTCAGGCATGTGGTACTCATTTGGTTGTCTTTATTTTCTTGAAATTCAACACTCTTTTCCCCCTTGTTGCAATTCGATCAGAAATTTTCCTGCTTATATGCAGTATGTTTTCCATAACAGTTTTTGTATTTCCTTTCCCTGTAAATCCATTTGTGTATGGATTTAAAACTAAAAAGATCAGACAAAAAATTCTCACCTGTTTCAAGAGTAAGATGAATAGTGTCTGAAAATCCTTGTGTAAATTTTGCATAATAAAACATATGTGATATTATTTAAATTGTTATTATTATTGTTGTTGTTGTTGTTGTTATTGCTATTGTTATTATTATACGTTAAAGTTACAGATAGTTATTGTTTTCAATTACTATGTATTCATTTTTATTAATCTATAATCAGTAGTCAAAAATGCAACATTATTTGAAATATTGCAAAACTACAGTTGCACTGTTAAAAAAAAATGTTGAAAGTTGGAAAAAAACGGTCAAATGAAAAAAAAAAAACGAAAAAAACGGTCAAATGATTGGCAGCTACGGCTAAAGTAATATATCGTAATTGAAACAAGGAAAAATCTATAAAATAAAATAAAAATTCTGTAAAACCTTTAATGAAAATTTCTGTAAAATTATTGTTTTTGCACTTTATTTCAATTAAGATAATTTTACTGTAATTTTACGGTTTTTGTTTGGCAGCCGTAGCTGCCAGTCATTTGACTGTTTTTTAATGCTTTTTTTTTTTTTTACAGTTCATGGAGAATCTAACCTGTTGTTGATAAAAATTGTGAAAGATTATTAAATAATTTTGCTGTATATGTCAGAATGAAATGATCATATTGGAAAGGAACAAAGTTTCTCACAAAATTCTTAATAAAATTCTATAGATCTCTGGGGATGATTTAAATGTAATATATATTTGAATTCTTTATTTAAAATAATATACATTTGAAAAAGAAGGTGTCATGGAGCGGTAAGAGAGCACCGTGGAAAAACAGGGTCTGGGTCCAAGTGCAGGTGAAACTAGATTTAATAAACAAAAACAGACAAAGCAAAACAGAAGCAAAAACAACTCAACCAAGAACAAGACCGGGATACAAATACGGCAACATAAAGTGCTTGCATCCACAACCTACAACAAGAAATTACAACTACCATTACAATTAATTCAGCCAGGCAGAGTGGTGAGTGAGAGGAGAATATATAGTCTGTGACAATGGGGAACAGCTGAGGGTGTAATGAGTGACAGGTGAGTGGAGTCTGGGGAATGGAGTCCAGTATGAAGGGAGATGGCGACCTCTGGTGGTGAGAGGGAGAAACAGGAGCGGGGGCGGAGTAGGGGGAGGGATTGGGGGGCCAGGTCCGTGTGCTGCAGGGGGACCTGGGGACTGAGGCAGAGCCGGCGGGATGGGGACCCAGGGTAGAACCTGCGGCCACCACAGCAGTGTGTGTGGAGCTGCCATCTTGGAACGGGCAATAGCGGGCTCCGCCGC
>NW_015635083.1:381592-391862 GCF_001515625.1 Sinocyclocheilus rhinocerous
GAAGGGAGATGGCGACCTCTGGTGGTGAGAGGGAGAAACAGGAGCGGGGGCGGAGTAGGGGGAGGGATTGGGGGGCCAGGTCCGTGTGCTGCAGGGGGACCTGGGGACTGAGGCAGAGCCGGCGGGATGGGGACCCAGGGTAGAACCTGCGGCCACCACAGCAGTGTGTGTGGAGCTGCCATCTTGGAACGGGCAATAGCGGGCTCCCCCACTTCGGGAGCTTTGTGAGCAGACACTGCCGCTTCGGGAGATTTGTGAGCGGACACCGCCGCCTCAGGGGAACTGTGAGCGGACACCGCCGCTTCGGGAGATTTGTGAGCAGACACCGCCGCCTCGGGGGAACTGTGAGCGGACACCGCCACCTTTGGGGGAACTGTGAGTGGACACCGCCACTTTGGGAGCTTTGTGAGCGGACACTGCCGCCTTGGGAGGACCGCAAGCAGACCACGCCGCTCGCACCGACATCAGCGGGGATTCCTGCACGCTGTGTGTCAGTCCGGGATGCTCCGGGAAGGGGCATGAGGTACTGGGTGCGGCAGATGAGGGCTCAAGGTAATTTCCAAAGGCTTAGCAATTTATTGCAGTTTGATGAAAACAAACACACAAAAAAGTATTTGTTCACAAACATCATAACAATATTTGAACAATATCTGATCTTCATTCACTAACAATTTCAAACAATTTGTGCATTTATGTGTGGAGAAAATTGTTTGCAGATGTGAGCCCTGGCTAGTCATTTGCATAAACACAGCCAACCTGTGTCCATACATGAGAATTCTATCATGCACTCATCTGAGAGCTAGAGCATGATCAATAGCTTGAAGCTTGAAAATGTACATTCTCGCTGTGTTCATTCATCAGCCAATCTGCATTGTCAGAACTTTAATTTCCTGAAATGGCAGTTATCAGTAACCTATGGGAGCCTGTCTACACATGTACACACATTTGTCTTCATAAAATATGTGGATTTATGTGAGAGACGTCTATTTGATGTGCATGTTCATCTGGAAGATATATACTTGAAGTTACCATGTTATCGAGTTTATTAATATTTTTTTTTTAGTTTAGTAAATAATAATAATAATCAAAAGATTAGATAATAATAAAAAACCAGACTAATTTATGCCTGCTCTGACAAACCTCAGCCCCTAGTATCAAAGTGCTGTGTAAAGGTTGTTGTGTAAATGCATTCATGCCTCCTCCGAGCAGCATTAAACAGTTTGTGTAAACTAAAGTTACCTAAATGTTACTTCAGACGTGTTTCTGTGCCACATCTGCAGTGTGAATTTGGCACAAGAGACTTAATCCGCCCATGATGACACCTGCAGTGTTTGCTGAGTTCGAGTGACTGATTATTTGAAAAATAATTTAACTATAAAATAAGTTGACTATAAGTTAACTAACAGCTGAACAGCTGAACGACACCAATAAAATATTCATCAAATCAGAAATGTGTTACTGCATATATAGTTATTAATTTGGTATAAATATAAAAATGCTTAATCATTATAGGTGCAAAAAATGTGTCTAGCAAAACCAAATCAAGAAAGTAAAAAATAAAACCATGTATTTATGAAAATAAAAATGATTTAATGATTTAAAATTATGCATTTGAAAATATTCAATACATTATTTGGACATATAACTGCACTATATCTCAAGGGGCAATATAGAGGGCAGTATATTTAGACTTCTGTCTCATGTGAAATATTGCTCTGTAGAGAACGTCACTTGATTAGAATCTAATGTGCGCATGCTAAATAACATAATCCATTCCTATAGTAAACAGCATAAGTATAAATCAGATGACAACAACACAGTGCTTTCCAACACCACTGAAGATAAGTCATCATTTTATCTTATTGAATATGTTGTGGATAATTAGATGTGCTGTAGTTAAAAGTACTGCTGAGTTTTCCAGGTTGTATGAGATGCAACAAGGCAAAATGAAAAAATGACAGCTCAAGTTTGGACCACAACATACATTCAACAGTTTGGTGAGATTTAGATTTAATCTAAATGATACATTTTTGTTTATTTATACTGAAATAGTAAATTATTCTATATTCAACTTTTATACACCCGTTTACATTTTTTAAACAGGCTATTAATAATTAACATTAACCATGTATCCAAATGGATCTGTCCTCTCACTGGTCCTGACATTACACTCTTTGGAACTGCCTGAGACGAGCATTTATCCTGCATTCATATTTGGATTAACAACTTACTTGTTCATCTTACTCTGCAATGTAACAATTGTTGTCACCATTTGCTTGAACAGGAATCTTCACAAACCAATGTACTTACTGTTGCTTAACATGCCTATCAATGATGCAATGGGTGCTACAAACCTTTTTTCTCAGCTGCTGTATAGTATATGGTCTCAGGACAGATCCATATCCTACCCTGCATGTTTGCTTCAAGGCTTTATTGTACACCTGTATGGTGGCGCATCCTATGTTATTCTTACCGCTATGGCCTTTGACCGGTATATCGCTATCTGCTCCCCGCTGAGATATGGAGCCATTATGAATACCAATAACTTGGTGAAAATCATATCTGGGATGTGGCTTTTTAATTTTACTGTCATAATTGTTCTTTTCTCTCTTTTTCTGAGTTACAAGATTTGCCAGACACACATGACAGATCTCATCTGTTATAATCCATCTATAATGAAACTCATGTGTGAAGACACAAAAGTGAATAATATCTATGGATTGTTTACCCTGGTTTTGTACCACATCCTTGCATTTTCTGTTGTGGCATTTACATACATTCATATATTAATCGCCTGTGTTTCTAATAAGAAGTCTGATACAAAGAATAAGGCACTTCAGACATGTGGCACTCATTTAGTGGTCTTCCTGTTCTTGGAGTTCAACACTCTTTTTCCCCTTGTTGCACATCGGTCTGAAAGTGTTCCAGCTTACATACGCAGGATGTTTTCCATAACAGTTTTTGTGTTTCCTCCTCTTGTCAATCCACTTGTGTATGGTTTTAAAACTAAAGAGATCAGACAGAAAATTCTCACCTGTTTCAACCGTAAGATACATAGTGTCTAAAGATGTTTGTTTAAAGAAAAATGACATAATAAACCATATTTTATATTTATGATTAAGATTATGATTATTATACTTTACAGTTTCTTCCTCACAGACAGTAATTGTTTTTTTTTCACTATACTATTCATTTTTATTTATCCAGAGTCTGTAGTACAAATTAAACTTTTTTAAATGTCTTAAAACAATAGTTGATCAACTTTTTTTATTAGCATTATTTGTTAAAATATAATTAAACTAATTTTCATTAATCTGCTGACCAGCTATGTCTTATCTTAATTAAAATAAAAATCCTATTTATAATAAAGTAACAAACATTATTAGCTAGTCTATCAAATATAATTAAACTAATTTTCATTAATCTGCTGACCTTATCTCATGTCATATCCTTATGTCTTATCTTAATTAAAATAAAAATCCTATTTATAATAAAGTAACAAACATTATTAGCTAGTCTATACTGTTTTTATGTATATGAAAACAGATTAATGGGGGAAAATGACAAAAAGTTTAATATTATTAATAATACTTTCTTCTTCTTTCACATATGTGGGTTACTGTTTTTAATCACTGTATATTCATACACTTTATATTATTGATCTGTTGTCAGTAGCAACTCTGACAACAAAAGCAGTCATCACCAATCCACTTCTATAGTGCTTTTTTAAATGTATACAGATGTTTAAAAATGTTTATATAAAAGTATAAAATTAATTCTGAAATATGACTACATTTTCTATATATTTGATTTTTTTTATTTGAAATATTTCATAATCCAAGTTGTATATACATTTAAAAAGGAAGGTCATTTCCAAAGGCTTAGCAATTGCAGTTTGATGAAAATAAAGAAAAGTATTTGTTCACAAACATAATAACAATGTTTGACATAAACATTAATTCTCATACTGATCTTCATTCACAAACAATTTTGACCAATTTGTGTATTTATGTGTGGAGAAAAAAGTTGCATATGTGAGCACTGACTAGTCATTTGCATAAATGCAGCCAAACTGTGTCCATACAGGAGATTTACTTACATCCTCTTGCGCAATGCGCATACTTGATTTCTCTCTCTAGAGCATGTACTTGTCAGAGAGCAAGATCAACAAGATCTTTGAGCAAAGCGAAATGTCATTTTCAAAACCAGTAAACACTGTAATAAAAGTATGTACTCTTTCATTACATTTTCCATTTAATATTAAAGGAATAGTTGACTCAAAAAAGAAAAAGAAAATCTGCAATGAATGGGTGCCGTCAGAATGAGAGTCCAAACAGTTCATGAAAACTGTCTTGTTTTAAAAAAAAATGTCTTGTGAAGTGAAAAACTGTGTGTTTGTAAGAAATAAATCCATCAAGATTATTTTTTTGTTTGTTTTGTTTCTTTTTTTTTTTTACTTCAAATCGTTGCTTCTGGCCAAAACAAGTCTTTAATCCAAACAATAAAATTCTATCCCCTGTTGTCCTCTCATATCAAAATCCATGACATATTTATGTGAACTGTTTTTGCCTCTTTTTTTGTTGTTGTTCTGTGCATATTTTTCTCCTGATTCAGACAAGATGACCTTTTCAGTGAGAAAGCAATATGTTTAATATGTATATCATATCTTGCATGTTTGCTTCAGGGCTTTTTTGTATATTTGTATGGTGGTGCGTCTCATGTAATTCTGACAGCTATGGCCTTTGACAGGTATATCGCTATCTGCTTCTCATTGAGATATGGAGCCATTATGACTTACCAGTAACTTAGTGAGAATCCTAATTGTGATGTGGCTGATTCATTTTATTATTATATTTGTACTTTTCTGTCTTCTAATGCCGTACGAGATTTGCCAGAAATACATGGCAGATCTTGTCTGCTACAATCTATCTTTAATGAAAATCATGAGTGAAGACACAACAGTGAACAATATCTATGGATTGTTTATTTTATCTTTATACCACTGTATTTCACTTTCTGTTGTGGCATTTACATATTAATCACTTGTGTTACCAATAAGCAGTCTGATGCAAAGATTAAGGCACTTCAGACATGTGGTACACATTTGTCATCACAGTGGTCTTCCTGTTCTTGGAGTTCAACACTTTTTTCCCTTTTATTGCACATCGGTCTGAAAATGCTCCAGCTCACCTATGCCGGGTGTTTTCTATATCTATTCGTGTGTTTCCTCCCATTCTGAATCCACTTATTTATGGGTTTAAAACCAAGGAAATTAGACAGAAAATTGTCAGCTGTTTTAAAAGAAAGACAAACAGTGTATAATAAACCGTAAACTGACGTTTATGTAAGAAATTACATAAAATGTCATATTATTTATTAAAATGATGATTTAATCATATTATATATTCAAATTTTTATTTGCTACATAATTATCTTTATCACAAATTTTATATTGGCTACATATGTATCTGACTTTTTCATCTTCAGATCATCAAGTGCTTAAGATACAAGTTGTTGTTGACAGTTACCATATATTCATTTTATTTATCTGTAATAACCTACAAGGAAGAAAAAGTGTTTCTTTGGCATGTTATTTAATCTTTGAAATGCACGTAAATCACCAGTTCTTGTCTGAGTAATAAATGTTCAGTTCAGCTGAACTATCAATGAATTATAAATTATTTTATATATGCCATGCAACTAACCCTAAAACCATTGTCAACCATCCCCACTCACACCCATCATGCGAATAATATTATCTAGATGGCATAATTTATCACAGGCTAAATGTTATATTAAAATATAATTACTTTGCATCTCTGTGTTATGACATCCAAAAGCAGAGCTCTCATTTGATGATATGAATGCAATGTGCACATGCTACATAACACCACCCGACTAACCCAATGCAAAAGGGAGTTTTTTCCGCCCAACTCCATAAGTATAAACCATTAGCCTACAGGTGACATTCAACAGTGCTGAAGGATGATCACTTAAGGTGACTAAATACTACTTGTGCCATGGGCCGCGGAAGCGGGGGGCCGCCCTGGCCTGGGCCCGGGTTACTTTTGAGGTCTGGTACAAATATGACATGGGCTAGAAAAATACATAGGCTATAAGCATTCAGCGATCCTTGACTTGTGCTGCTTTTAAGGCAGTTTGTCTGATGACAGTTTGTGCCGATAGGCCACATTATTACAAATCTCAAACAACAGCCAATTGGCTTAAGCACTTTTAATGAGAACTAAACATTATAATTTAACTTATACAGTAATGTGCTTTATTAATCTGCTGCCATGTGAATTTTACAAGGAAATTCTGCTTTTAATTTTCAGCGATCCTTGACTTGTGCTGCTTTTAAGGCAGTTTGTCTGATGACAGTTTGTGCCAATAGGCCACATTATTACAAATCTCAAACAACAGCCAATTGGCTTAAGCACTTTTAATGAGAACTAAACATTATAATTTAACTTATACAGTAATGTGCTTTATTAATCTGCTGCCATGTGAATTTTACAAGGAAATTCTGCTTTTAATTTTCTTGAATGAAGTTTAATTTTATCTGTTGTCTGTTTATTACTTTTTCAGGTTGTAAGAAAGATGCATGGCAAAATGAAACAATGACAAAGATCCATTCTGAAAACCAACATAGCTTTAGATTACTGTTTATTTATGTTGACAAGCATTAATCGCTTTTGTAAACAACATGTATGCAAATGGATCTGTCCTCTCACTGGTCCTGACTTTGCACTCTTTAGAACTGACTGAGACGTGCATTTACCCTGCATTCATATTTGGATTAATAACATAGGCTACTTGTTAATCTTACTCTGCAATCTAACAATTATTATTACAATTTGCTGGAACAGAAATCTTCACAAACCAATGTACATACCGTTGCTTAACCTGCCTATCAATGCTGCAATGGGTGCTACAAGTCTTTTTCTTCAGCTTCACTATAGGCTTATATGTTATCGCAATGCTCAGTATACCGAAAATTTATAAAATCGCAATGATACTGTTTTGCCACTTGTGATAATAGTATTGTGGGGCCTCTCGTAATACCAACCCCTACTCTTTACATCAACTTCAATTTCTTGTGGGGTGTTTTCCAAAAGCATTCTTAGCCAACTGGTCACAAGTTCCACTGTTACAAACATAGTTCAATGATTCTGTGTTTCCCAAAACTAAAGTTCCAATGAACATTCGCAAACAGCGTCGCAAACTAACATGGTTTGAACTACAGCTCTCGACCTGTGGTTAGAATATGACATACTGACGTAAACAGATTGTCACAGTACAGAAGGAGACCAAAACGGAGATATACTGGTAAGAAGGGTGCTTTATTTAAACAGAGGTTCTGAGGGGAGAGATGCAGAGCAAACGGGTTAAATGAACAGTTCCAGAAACTGAAGGGATCTAGCTCACGTAGTGACTGCTTCTTGGGTCTTTCTCAGATCTGACGGATGATGACGTCGACGAAGACAGGTGGGTGACAGGTTTGAGTCCAGGTGAGTGAGTCAGGTAAGGAGTAGCGTAGTGAACTCAAGACCAGACAAAGTGCAACTGCAGTGACTGAGTATTTGAGCTAGTGTTGATGAGGTGGTGACAGGTGCGGCTGATTAGTAATCCAGTGATTGTGAACGGGTATGTGAGGTGATTGGGCCTGACGAAGCTGGAGTATCCCTGACCACGAGATATTCCAGGCGGCCGCCTCGACGCCGGGAGTCCAGAAGAGAGTTGACTCGATGGTTTCTTCTTCAGCGATCTCGGGAGGAGGTGGTAAGTGGGATTCGTCAGACCCTGTGGGAGAAGCAGACAGAGGGTTAACACAGGGTTTGAGTAGAGAGACATGGAAGGTAGGTGCTATATGGCAGTGTGATGGGAGTTCAAGCCTGTAGGTGACATCGTTGATCTGCCTCCTGATGGTGAATGGTCCAATATAGCGGGGACTCAGCTTGCGGCAAGGCAGTCGGAGATGAATGTCCCGCGTAGATAACCACACCTTTTCTCCAGGTTGGTATTGTGGAGTGGGTCGGCGGTGAATGTCTGCTTGGGCTTGGTGTCTCCGAACCGCCTGCTGTAGATGGACATGCGCTGAGTCCCAGACCCTCTCGCTCTCTCTGAACCAATGATCAACCGCTGGAACGTCAGATGGTTCTCTCATCCCAGGGGAACAGGGGAGGTTGGTAGCCGAGTACGCACTGAAAAGGGGTGAGGCCGGTGGTTTGTTGCCTGAGGGAGTTTTGTGCATACTCTGCCCAGGGAAGGTAAAGGCTCCAGCGGTTCTGGTTGTTGTGACAATAGCTACGAAGATATCTCCCAATTTCCTGAATCTTTCGCTCAGTCTGGCCATTTGATTGTGGATGATATCCGGAGGTGAGGCTTACTGATACTCCGAGGAGTTGGAAGGCCCGCCAGACCCGGGAGATGAATTGGGGCCCACGATCGGAGACGATGTCTTCAGGGATGCCGAAATTGCGAAAGACTTGGTTGAATAACTGCGTTGCTGTTTCCATGGCAGTAGGTAGTTTTCTGAGGGGGAGAAGTTTGCATCCCTTAGAGAACCTGTCGACAACTACGAGGATGCATGTGTAAGATTCGGACTCGGGGAGATCTGTGACGAAGTCGACTCCAATGTGGGACCAGGGCCGGGGAGGTATGGGAAGTGGTACCAGTTTGCCTTGTGGCAGATGACGGGGAGATTTGGTGATGGCACAGACTGAGCATCCTTGTACAAAACGTTTGACTTCTCTGGCCATAGTGGGCCACCAGTAGCGAGTTTCGAGGAGCGAGAGGGTTTGCTGGCTGCCTGGAGACTCCGATGTGGGACCAGGGCCGGTGAGGTATGGGAAGTGGTACCAGTTTGCCTTGTGGCAGATGACGGGGAGATTTGGTGATGGCACAGACTGAGCATCCTTGTACAAAACGTTTGACTTCTCTGGCCATAGTGGGCCACCAGTAGCGAGTTTCGAGGAGCGAGAGGGTTTGCTGGCTGCCTGGATGTCCAGAGCCCGGAGAGGAGTGCAGCGAGTCCAGAAGGGTATTGCGGAGAGTGGATGGAACATAGACTTTCCCTTCTGGACCTCCCGGCGGATCTCTTCATCGAGCGTCCACTGGATGGGACCCACAACGATGGCTGGAGGGAGAATAGTCTCAGAGGGTAGTAATCGTTCAGTGGGCTGATGGAGACGCGACAGAGCGTCCGCTCTTGTATTCTTGGTTCCTGGACGGTAGGTAACAGAGAACTGAAAACGGGTGAAGAACAGCGCCCACCGTGCCTGACGAGGGTTTAAGCGCTTGGCCTCACGAAGATATTCCAAGTTCCGGTGATCAGTGATGACTTGGAATGGATGAATAGCTCCCTCCAGCCAATGTCTCCACTCCTCCAGAGCAAGTTTGATGGTGAGTAGCTCGCGGTTCCCGATATCATAATTTTGCTCCGCCGGGGAAAGCTTGCGGGAGAAGTATGCACAGGGATGGAGGACAGGAGGCTCTCCTGAATGTTGTGAGAGAACCGCTCCTACCCCTACTGTGGACGCATCAACATCTACGACGAATGGTTTCTGAGGATCGGGAAGGGCGAGGGTAGGAGCGGTGCAGAAGGACTCCTTCAGCCTTTCAAAACTCTCAAGGGCTTCGGGAGTCCAGGACAGAGACTTGGGCTTGTTTCGGAGCATTGAAGTTAGAGCGGCGGTGTTATGACTGAAGTGGTGAATGAAACGACGGTAGAAGTTTGAGAATCCCAGAAAGCGTTGGAGTTCTTTAACGGTTTTCCGACGAATGGTTTCTGAGGATCAGGAAGGGCGAGGGTAGGAGCGGTGCAGAAGGCCTCCTTCAGCCTTTCAAAACTCTCAAGGCCTTCGGGAGTCCAGGACAGAGACTTGGGCTTGTTTCGGAGCATTGAAGTTAGAGCGGCGGTGTTATGACTGAAGTGGTGAATGAAACGACGGTAGAAGTTTGAGAATCCCAGAAAGCGTTGAAGTTCTTTAACGGTTTTGGGTTTTGGCCAGTTATGAATGGCTTGGACCTTCTTGTCATCCATCTGGATACCCTGGGGACTGATCACATATCCGAGGAACTTGATGGTGGTAAGGTGGAACTCGCACTTCTCCAGCTTGAGGTAGAGGTGGTATTTTCTCGGCTGTTGCAGGACCTGCTCCACGTGATGGCGATGTTCGGCCAGGTTCCGGGAGTAGATGAGAATGTTGTCTATGTAAACGATCACAGAGCGATGAAGGAACTCCCGGAACACCTCGTTCATAAATCC
>NW_015635083.1:393813-406674 GCF_001515625.1 Sinocyclocheilus rhinocerous
GAACTCGCACTTCTCCAGCTTGAGGTAGAGGTGGTATTTTCTCAGCTGTTGCAGGACCACGTGATGGCGATGTTCGGCCAGGTTCCGGGAGTAGATGAGAATGTTGTCTATGTAAACGATCACAGAGCGATGAAGGAACTCCCGGAACACCTCGTTCATAAATCCTTGGAATACAGAAGGTGAGTTAGATAATCCATACGGCATAACAAGATACTCATAGTGTCCGGTGGGCATTATGAAAGCGGTCTTCCAATCGTCACCATGGCGGATACGAACGAGGTTATAGGCGCTTCGCAGATCCAGCTTGGAGAAGATACGAGCTCCACGAAGTTCCTCCAGGGCAGCAGGCACTAGTGGAAGGGGATATGGGTATTTGACAGTTTGAGAGTTGAGAGTTCTGTAATCAATACAAGACCGCAAGCCTCCGTCCTTCTTGCCCACGAAAAAGAAGCTGGATGCTGCCAGTGATGTGGAGGGACGGATGAAGCCTTGCTGGAGAGCCTCCTTAATGTAGTCCTCCATAGCTCCTTGCTCCGGGATGGACAATGGGTACACTCTACCCTTTGGGAGTTGAGCTCCAGGCAGCAAATCTATGGCACAGTCCCATGGCCGATGAGGTGGTAATTTAGTAGCGGCCTGCTTGCTGAACACATCCTGGAACGCCCAGTATTCAGAGGGAATGCTGTGAGTTTCGGTGGGCTCGGGGCTCTCTATGGAGGTAGCACAGACAGGGAGGAGACAAGGTGGCAGTGGACGAATTTTGGCCATACACTTCAAAAGGCAGTACTCACTCCATTGTAGAACTTCGTTGGTGGTCCAGTTAACTATGGGAGAGTGTTGGGATAACCAGGGGCGTCCCAGGAAGATCTCCACGGTGGAATCCTCCAGCACCAGAAAAGAGATGAGTTCCTCATGAAGGCACCCAATGCGGAGCGTGATGGTGGGGGAGCATAGCTGGATTTTCCCACGACCCAACAGCTTTCCTTGGATGGTGAGGATATTAAGGACATGGGCATGTTTCAGCGGTCGTAGTTGAAGTCGTTGGAGTGTGTTGCGGGATATGAAGTTCCCCGAAGAACCAGAGTCTACAAGGGCTTGCGCTGAAAGGGATTGGTGAGATGACATTAATAATACATTAATTCGAGTCAATGTAGCAATTTGAGGACTGAGCTGGATAGTACTCACTGTGGGTCATGCTGGTCGGATAGGACATGAGCGAATCAAATGTCCATGCTCCCCACAAAATAGACATAGTCCCGAAGTAATCCTCCGTGTTCGCTCCGCATGGGTGAGATGGTACGAATCCACTTGCATGGGTTCGGGTGCTGGAGGAGGATGTGAGTGGTGAGGAGAGTGACATGGCATTTTTACAGGCATGGAGATGTTGAGAGATCTTGATAGCCTTCTGAATCAAGTTTTCCAAGCCCACTGTATCATCATAAATCACCATTTGTAGATGAATGTCGGCGTTAAGCCCTTGACGAAACGCGGTAAGTAAGGCCACCTCATTCCATCCACTAGTCACCACCAGAGTGCGGAATTTGACGGCATACTCGCTCACTGAAGCCGTGCCTTGACTGATGCGGAAGAGCTGATCATGAACAGAGATTTCGGCGGCTGCGTGACCGAACACCTCCTTGAAATGGGATGTAAATGAGGTGGTAATTTAGTAGCGGCCCGCTTGCTGAACACATCCTGGAACGCCCGGTATTCAGAGGGAATGCTGTGAGTTTCGGTGGGCTCGGGGCTCTCTATGGAGGTAGCACAGACAGGGAGGAGACAAGGTGGCAGTGGACGAATTTTGGCCATACACTTCAAAAGGCAGTACTCACTCCATTGTAGAACTTCGTTGGTGGTCCAGTTAACTATGGGAGAGTGTTGGGATAACCAGGGGCGTCCCAGGAAGATCTCCACGGTGGAATCCTCCAGCACCAGAAAAGAGATGAGTTCCTCATGAAGGCACACAATGCGGAGCGTGATGGTGGGGGAGCATAATTGGATTTTACCACGACCCAAAGGGTTTCCTTGGATGGTGAGGATATTCAGAACATGAGCATTCTTCAGCGGTTTTAGTTGAAGTCTTTGGAGTGTGTTGCGGGATATGAAGTTACCTGAAGAACCAGAGTCTACAAGGGCTTGCGCTGAAAGGGATTGGTGAGATGACATTAATAATACATTCATTCGAGTCAATGTAGCAATTTGAGGACTGAGCTGGATAGTACTCACCATGGGTCGTGCTGGTCGGATAGGACATGAGCGAATCAAATGTCCATGCTCCCCACAAAATAGACATAGTCCCGAAGTAATCCTCCGTGTTCGCTCCGCATGGGTGAGATGGTACGAATCCACTTGCATGGGTTCGGGTGCTGGAGCCGGTGAGGCGGATGTGCCCGGTGAGGAGAGTGGCAGGGCCTGGTTACAGGCCTGGAGGTGTTGGGAGATTTTGATAGCCTTTTGAATAAAATTCTCCAAGCCCACGGTATCGTCAAAAATCACCATTTGGAGGCGATGACATTAATAATACATTCATTCGAGTCAATGTAGCAATTTGAGGACTGAGCTGGATAGTACTCACCATGGGTCGTGCTGGTCGGATAGGACATGAGCGAATCAAATGTCCATACTCCCCACAATATAGACATAGTCCCGAGGTCATCCGCCGTGTTCGCTCCGCATGGGTGAGATGGTACGAATCCACTTGCATGGGTTCAGGTGCTGGAGGCGGTGAGGCGGATGTGGGCGGTGAGGAGAGTGACATGGCATTTTTACAGGCATGGAGATGTTGAGAGATTTTGATAGCCTTCTGAATGAAGTTTTCCAAGCCCACTGTATCTTCAAAAATCACCATTTGTAGACGAATGTCGGCGTTAAGCCCTTGACGAAATGCGGTAAGTAAGGCCACCTCATTCCATCCACTAGTCACCGCCAGAGTGCAGAATTTGACGGCATACTCACTCACTGAAGCCGTGCCTTGACTGATGCGGAAGAGCTGATCATGAACGGAGATTTCCGCGGCTGCGTGACCGAACACCTCCTTGAAATGGGATGTAAATGTCGATAGAGTGTGAATGGCCTGGCTGTTAACTTCCCACATGGACTGGGCCCAGCGAAGAGCACGGCCTGCGAGATGAGAAATCATGAATGCAATTTTGGTGCGATCTTTAGGAAAGGCTTGAGACTGCATCTCAAAGTATAGGGAGCATTGTAACAGGAAGCCACCACAATCCTCCGCCTCACCGGAGAAGATAGCGGGCCGGGCCATGGGACTGTGGGAGGCAGATACAACGGGTGCTCGGATAGCTTGAATCAAATCCTCCAGTGAAGCTGGGTTCTGTGGTTGAGGCTCCATGTTGAGCTTGGTTGGTCTGGACTTCTGTCACAGTACAGAAGGAGACCAAAACGGAGATATACTGGTAAGAAGGGTGCTTTATTTAAACAGAGGTTTTGAGGGGAGAGATGCAGAGCAAACGGGTTAAATGAACAGAATTCCAGAAACTGAAGGGATCTAGCTCACGTAGTGACTGCTTCTTGTGTCTTTCTCAGATCTGACGGATGATGACTTCGACGAAGACAGGTGGGTGACAGGTTTGAGTCCAGGTGAGTGAGTCAGGTAAGGAGTAGCGTAGTGAACTCAAGACCAGACAAAGTGCAACTGCAGTGACTGAGTATTTGAGCTAGTGTTGATGAGGTGGTGACAGGTGCGGCTGATTAGTAATCCGGTGATTGTGAACGGGTGGGTGAGGTGATTGGGCCTGATGAAGCTGGAGTATCCCTGACACAGATCATGCATCATGGAAATCTCAAATCAATTAATTAGCAGAAGTTATTACTCTACTATATGCATGTGATATCATAAATGACAGCCTTCAACAGTATAGGCCTTCCATTGTCAATTGCACTAGTTCCTGTTGCATGTTCTCAATCTGGCAACCCACGTGAGTCTGATGAGGATGGAGTGGGAAAAACAACTCTCAACAATATTTTTAATTTGGACTGCAGTACCCATTTCAGTCGCTAGCTGTCAAAATCACATACTGCACCTTTGAAATATTTCAGAGCACCTTTATTGAACCTGATTTCCAGAGTTTTACTGCACCATCAGAAGTTAGTAATTTCAGTGCAGTATACTTTTCTGGATTATACAATCAATTATATTTTAATTATGCTTATATATAAATTGTATTGCCTCAGTCAGACCAGTAAATTAGTTGTTAATTAATTTGTTTATTGTGTCGCTAAGCCAGAAGCTCAGTGTATTTAGTAGGCCTTGTGGTGACATTCAACAGTGCTAAAGGATGATCACTTAAGGTGACTAAATACTACATGTGCTGCTTTTTTAAAGCTCTAACAAGAAGAAGTTACTCTGAACAACTGGTATTCCTGTGAACACAGAGTGACTTGATCTGCATACTATTATGAGTTGAAAGTTTGTGCAGATAGGCCACATTATTACAAATCTCAGCTTATTGGCTGAAGCAATTTTAATGAGAACTAAACATTATAATTTAACTTATACAGTAATGTGCCTTATTAATCTGCTGCTGTGAGAATGTTACAGTTTTCATTCTTTAATGAAGTTTTATTATATTGCATGTGTTGAGATTGAAAGCACGTTCTTAAATGTTTGATGCTTTTTTCAGGTTGTAAGAAATATGTTGCTGGATAGTGGATACTGGCAAAATGAAAGGATGACAAAGATCTATTTCATACACCAACATAACTTTAGATTTTATCCTATTATTCATATTCTTTATTTAGATTGACATTGCAAGCAAGCATTATTAGCTTTTTTTATGTTTGTTTGTATAGGCCACAGACATAATAAGAATATTAACCATGTAGCCAAATGAATCTGTCCGCTCACTGGTCCTGACATTACACTCTTTGAAACTGCCTGAGACAAGCATTTATCCTGCATTCATATTTGGATTAATAACATACTTGTTCATCTTACTCTGCAATGTAACAATTGTTGTCACCATTTGCTTGAACAGAAATCTTCACAAACCAATGTACTTACTGTTGCTCAACCTGGAAATCAATGATGCAATGGGTGCTACAAACCTTTTTTCTCAGCTGTTGTATAGTATATGGTCTCAGGACAGATCAATATCCTATTCTGCTTGTTTGCTTCAAGGATTTTTTGTACATCTTTATGGTGGCGCATCTTATCTTATTCTTACCGCTATGGCCTATGACAGGTATATCGCTATCTGCTGCCCGCTGAGATATGGAGCTATTATGACTACCAATAACTTGGTGAAAATCATAACTGGGATGTGGCTTTTTAATTTTGTTGTTATAATTATAGTTTTCATTCTTCTATTTCCTTACAGGATTTGCCATACGTACATAGCTGATCTTGTCTGCTATAAGGCTACATTAATGAAACTCTTATGTGACGGCATAGAAGTGAACAACATCTATGAGTTGTTTTGTACAGTTTTTTACCACGGCCTTGCGCTTTCTGTTGTTGCATTTACATATATTCATATATTAATCACTTGTGTTACTAAGCAGTCTGATGCAAAGATTAAGGCACTTCAGACATGTGGTACACATTTGGTCGTCTTTCTGTTGTTAGAGTTTAACACACTTTTTCCTATTCTTGCACATCGATCCGGGTTTGTTCCTGGTTTCCTACGCAGAGTGTTTTCTATTTTCAATTTTATCATTCCTCCTCTTGTGAATCCACTTGTGTATGGTCTTAAAACTAAAGAGATCAGACAGAAAATTTTAACCTATTTCAAAAACAAGAAGATAAGCAGTTTCTGACGTAATTAGATCTGTGTGTGAAATTATCATGAACTGATATTATATGTAACTTATTTTCTGCTAAGTGCGTGGGGATGCCATTTCGCCATTTTAAAGCTTAACCTGTTTATCATATTGTAATCTAGATCGAAGCAGTCAGCTTGTTTGACAGAATGTAGAAATTCCCTTTGCACAGATACATTTTCTGAAAGTGTCTAAAAATAGGCAGATTACTGAAATTAAATGAATGGCATTCCCCAGGTCATGTGATCTCAACATGACAGCCACCATGAAGGGACGACCTTCCTTATGGAATCAGTTTTTCTAGGCCACTGATGACACAAGTCTTCATGTAAGTGTACTTAATTTTAAACATATTTGTACTATTCATTTTTTGGAGGTGTACATCTTTTTCAATCTTAATAATAAAGAAAATGCAATTGTTTGATATTTAGCAAAAGAGCTACAGGCTGTGCAGTGTGCATGACAATGTTGGTTTACAATGTTCAGCACAACAGATTAAATAAAAGAATTGTATATAATCACAATAGTTTTTTTTATTCCCCCAACCTAATAGCTTAATTTGTTTCTCTCTGAGGTGAGATTCTAGTCAACTGTGTTCATCAGGTGAATTACACCGCATCTACACTGTACTTATACTGTACTGTACTTTGTGTCAGCACGTCATAAATAGAATGAGGAATCAGTTTACTGCTGGGGATTTGTCGTGTCACATCGCGCCGTGCCACATCCAGTGTATACAGCATCACGTGCTGATTAAAATCCCAGCATAACGTTATAAGACGTTTATATTTGGTTAAATTTCTGTTGTGATGACTGGTGACCAAAATTCAATGTCAATTCAACGTCTAATGTCAATGTTAATTTGATGTCCAATACCGATGTCAACTGATGTTGATATTTGTTGTTTTTAGGTTCTTTAGGTTCTCAATCAACAATGAGTCAACATCAAATTGGTGTCAAATACTGACGTCAACCCAATTTTCATTCTCAACCAAAATGCAATGTCTGTCCAACGTCATGTCCAATGTCAACCTGACATTATATTGACGTCTTGTGCCTGCTTGGATGCGTTCTATCTATTAGACGTGGTGTTAGAAATGTAGTGCCACTCTTTTCTCCTCAACCTCAGCTGAAGTCAAGCTATTTCTTCATTTTGGGTGGGTGGGGGGATCGATACAGTATAGTATTGCAATATTGCCTGCTGATATTGTATCAAGACATGGACGGGTGGAATTTCAGCACGGGGTTGTATTGCATGCACTTTTACTCATTCCCAAAAGCTCCGTGCATAGGAGGGTGAAAGGGGAAAAACATGACATCCAAATTGTAAAACATCAACCCAAAAATATACACATTCAATATGTAACAAATATGGATATGATGGGAAAATGGCTTAAGGAAAACTTCATTATACCAATTTAGAAAACTCTTGAACTTGAATGTCAATTAAACATAATTAAATGTAGTAATCCTTAAAAATGTATTTAGAAAAACTTTCAAATGTGGCTAATAATCACAAGCCTGATATGAGCCACATGCTCGCAGGTTTGATCTGGGCCAAATACCTCCTTCCAGCAGTCAGCTTTATGTTGTTAGCTGTCACACATAGTGCAATTGCCATGCGTGGCCATCCTTGGGCTGACGAGGTGCATTTCAGAGACCATATTCACACTAAGATTGTCTGCTGTGTGGGAAGTCATAGCATAGCATATATTTATTAATCTAAATAAAATATTTTCATCAACCAAAAGGGTTAACTGACATTTTATTTGTCAACAACCCAGGTACAATGTGCTATTTTGGTATTTTTAGCAACTTTTGAATGACAAAGCAGAGAGATGCTTTTTTAAATCAGATTGTGTAGCTACACTATCTACCAGCAGGGCTGTGCACATGCTACAAAACAACACCTGTTCCCATGACTAATCCAACACAAATGGGAGTTTATCCACCCAACTACATGTGTATAAAACTTTTGCCCACAGGTGACATTTAACAGTGCTGAAGGATGATCACTTAAGGTGACATTATGCATGACAGTTTGTTCAAATAGACCACATTATTTCAAATGTCAACAACTGTATTGGATTTAAGCAAATGGGGACTAACAATTATTTAAATTGTACAGTTAAAGATGTGCCTTATTAATCTGATGAGATGTGAATTTTACAAAATATCATATTGTGGCAAATTTAGCCTGCTGTGTTTTAATGATTATTCCTTTTTTAGGTTGTAGCCTATGTAAGATGAAGCTGGATATGGCAAAATGAAAGAATTAAATGGATAAATGTTGGACACCAACTTCTCATAAATTCTGGCAGGATTATTTTTGATAATTACTCTTTATTTATATTGATAGCATTAACAGCTTGTTGCTGGTTTGTGTAGGCCGTTAATAGTAGGAACATTCATCATGTATCCAAATGGATCTGTCCTCTCACTGGTCCTGACTTTGCACTCTCTGGAACTGCCTGAGACGACCATTTATCCTGCATTCATATTTGGATTAACAACATACTTGTTTATCTTACTCTGCAATCTCACAATTATTATTACAATTTGCATGAACAGAAATCTTCACAAACCAATGTACATACTGTTGCTCAACCTGCCAATCAATGATGCAATGAATGCTTCAATCCTTTTTCCTCACCTGCTGTATAGTATATGGTCTCAGGACAGATCAATATCCTATCCTGCATGTTTTCTTCAAGGTTTTTTCGTACACCTGAATGGTGGAGCATCTTATCTTATTCTTACCGCTATGGCCTATGACAGGTATATCGCTATCTGCTGCCCGCTGAGATATGGAGCCATTATGACTACCAATAACTTGGTGAAAATCATAACTGGGATGTGGCTTTTAAATTTTATTCTTATAACTGTAGTTTTCTCCATTCTGGTACCTTACAGGATTTGCCAGACACACATGACAGATCTAGTCTGCTATAAGACAGCATTAATGAAACTCTTATGTGACGGCACAGAGGTGAACAATATCGTTGGGTTAAGTTGCATCATTTTTTACCACGGCCTTTCGCTTTCTGCTGTGGCATTTACATACATTCATATATTAATCACTTGTGTTACTAATAAGCAGTCTGATGCAAAGATTAAGGCACTTCAGACATGTGGTACTCATTTGGTCGTCTTCATGTTGTTAGAGTTTAATACTCTTTTTCCTCTTATTTCACATCGATCTGAGTTTGTTCCCGCTTTCCTACGCAGAGTGTTTTCTATTTCCAATTTTATCATTCCTCCTCTTGTGAATCCACTTGTGTATGGTCTTAAAACTAAAGAGATCAGACAGAAAATGTTCACCTGTTTTAAAAACAAGAAGATAAGCATTTTCTGATGTAATTAGATCTGTGTGTGAAATTATCATGAACTGATAATATATTTAACTTTTATTTATCACACAAGTGCCTTGGATGCAAATTCATCATTTTGCATAACCTGTTTATCATATTGTAATCTAGAAGCAGTCAGTTTGTTTGACAGACGCCCTTATAAAAATTCCCTTTGAAGATTTTCTGAAAGTGTCTAAAAAATAGGCAGATTACTGAAATTAAATGAATAGTACTCAGTTGTGATCTCAACATGACAGCCACCATGAAGGGACGACCCTCCTTATGGAATCAATTTTTCTAGGCCACTGATGACACAAATCTTTATGTAAGTGTAGCCTACTTAATTTTAAACATATTTGTACTATTAATGTTTGTAGGTGTACATTTTTTCCATCTTAAAAATAAAGAAAATGCAATTGTTTGATATTTAGCAAAAGCGCTATCTGCTGCCCGCTGAGATATGGAGCCATTATGACTAACAATAACTTGGTGAAAATCATAACTGGGATGTGGCTTTTAAATTTTATTCTTATAACTGTAGTTTTCTCCATTCTGGTACCTTACAGGATTTGCCAGACACACATGACAGATCTAGTCTGCTATAAGACAGCATTAATGAAACTCTTATGTGACGGCACAGAGGTGAACAATATCGTTGGGTTAAGTTGCATCATTTTTTACCACGGCCTTTCGCTTTCTGCTGTGGCATTTACATACATTCATATATTAATCACTTGTGTTACTAATAAGCAGTCTGATGCAAAGATTAAGGCACTTCAGACATGTGGTACTCATTTGGTTGTCTTCCTGTTGTTAGAGTTTAACACACTGTTTCCTAGTGTTGCTCATCGATCTGAGTTTGTTCCCGCTTTCCTACGCAGAGTTGTTTCTATTTCCAATTTTGTCTTTCCTCCTCTTGTGAATCCACTTGTTTATGGTTTTAAAACCAAAGAGATCAGACAAAAAATTTTCACCTGTTTCAAAAACAAGAAGATAAGCAGTTTCTGATGTAATTAGATCTGTCTGTGAAATTATCATGAACTGATATTAAATGTTAAACTTTTTTTCTGTTACACAAGTGCCTTGGATGCAAATTAACCATTTTGCTTAACCTGTTTATCATTTTGTAATCTAGAAGCGGTCCGTTTGTTTGACAGACAGCCTTATACAAATTCCCTTTGCACAGACACATGTTCTGAAAGTGTCTACAAATAGGCAGATTAATGAAATTAAATTAATAGTATTCAGCTAGTCATGTGATCTTAATATGACAGCCACCATGATAGGACGACCATCCTTATAGAAACAATTTTTCTAGGCCACTGATGACACAAGTCTTAAAATGAAGTCAGTGTACTTAATTTTTAACATATACTATTTGATTTTATAGTTGTACGTCTTTATCCATCTTAATAATTAGGAAAAAGCAATTGTTTTATGTTTAGCAAAAGAGCTACAGGAGAGGATTGCAATGCAGTGTGCATGACGTTATTGGTTTACAATGTTCAATACAACAGTTTAAATAAAAGAATTGTATATAATCACAATAGTTATTTTATTGTCCTACCATAATAGCTGAATTTGTTTCTCTCTGCAACAGCTTGAGGCTGTCCACACTGGACGTGACAAAGCAACCATTGCAGATCTTTTGTACTTTCTGTCAGTACTAATGAATAGAACGAGGAATCAGTTTACTGTCGAGGATTTGTCATTTTGCATCGCGCCGCTGGTGTCCAGTGTGGACGCGGTGTGTGAAGTGTCATGCCACTCTTTTCTCTTCAACCACACCTGAAGTCAAGCTATTTCTTTATTGTGGGTGGGTAAGGGGATTGATAGCCTACAGCATAGTATTGCAATATATTCCTTGGCGATATTGTATCGAGACACGGACGGGTGGAATTTCAGCACGGTATTGTATTTACTCATTCCCATAAGCTCCGTGCATAGGAAGGTGAGAGGGGAAAAACATGACATCCAAATTGTAAAACAATAACCCCCCCCCATCATTTCTAATCTACGTATTATTGCAGGTGCGTGTCATGTCATTCATGTACGTCACAAGCACATGTGCACTTTGGTCAGAGTGGTAATGTGATTAAGGTGTTTACATGCCTGTATATTTCTATTAAAATCGGCATTAATACGTTAATACGATTATGCTTCCTGCGATTATGAGCTTAATCGCATTATTTAGATCGAAGTATTGCATTTACATGAGGTGAAGTTTAATCGCAATATTGTCAAAATCTCATTATAATCGCATTAAGATGGTGCATGTAAACGCACTGAATTAGACATAATCAGATGTAGAAAGTGATAAAAATGTATTTAGAAAAACTGGTAACACTTTATATTAAGCTTCCCTTTATAAAGGGTTTACAAAGGTGTTAGTAAATGACTAATGACTCATTTACAACTGCATAATAAATAATTGATAACCAGTTATAAATACATGAATAAAAAGGGTGATTTTAATGCAATACCTGCCAAATAGTGAGCCAGTTTTAACTCATGTTTTAAATGCTTAACAAATATATTTATTAATACTTATTTCACTCAAAACCAGATTCCTGATTTATTTCATGATGCAGCAAAAATTTACTATTATATCAAGACTGAAGGGTGTTGTATTTATGGTTTTCTGATTGATATCTCATGACTCATGTCACTTTTCTTACAATGTTTCTTACCAGAATCTACTACCATGATTCTCTGCAAAAGTTAATGATGCCTATCCACACCAATGATTAGAAACTGATATATGTTGTTTATCAGGATGAAATTATCATCTTGGTTTTTATTTTTGGGGAAAAATCATAAAAGCACAACCATGACTTGATGAGATATTAATATTGAAAATTTTAATTCCAATATTACCTGTGAACCTTAATGTAATGAACCATTTATTAATGATTTATAAACATTAATAACCTGTGAAAGTGCACCTTAATGTAAAGTGAACACTTGTGAACCATTTATTAATGAGTTATAAACGTTAGTAACCTGTGAAAGTGAACTTTAATATAAAGTGGACACACTAATCATTTATTTATTTATTTATTATTGTGCGCGCACACACAGAAAAAGTTAGTATTTTCTGGTAAAATAAAATTGTATTGTTGTTGCACTACATCAGTAAACAACTTTCAACTTGAAACAAAAAGATTAATCTTTACTGAGCATAACTTCACACAAAAAAGTGGCTTATACAAGTAAACTCACATTATAACTAAGCATCAAATCCATACAACAAAAATATTTGATAAATGCAAGCTCAATAAATGCACATACATTATTTTATTTCATCTAATTTAACAGTTTTTAAATAATTATTAAATCACTGAAAGCACCGTTACAGAACTTGCGGTACCTGCGTGTGGAACCGTCCGCGGAAGCGCCAGCACGGTTATTTATTTGTATGGTAACGAATTAATTTGAACTAACAAAGCGATTACACATATAAACACTTGAAAAATATAATCTGCAGTGTCACCTCACAGTTAGCTGACCCGTAAAATTAATAAACACTATGTGAGATTATAATTTAGCTTCAGAGCACGTTGGAAAAGTTTTAACAGCGTGACTTCTTCTTTGAAAACGTGACTTTACATCGGAGTCTCGCTAGCGCCAACTAGAGGCTTTGGTAACACACAGGCAACTACAGACACAGGCTTTGGTGATGTGATCCTGAAAGAATATAATAAAAATACATTATATGCAATGAATTATTTTT
>NW_015635083.1:411788-417771 GCF_001515625.1 Sinocyclocheilus rhinocerous
AAACTTTCAAATGTGGCTAATAATCACAAGCCTGATATGAGCCACATGCTCGCAGGTTTGATCTGGGCCAAATACCTCCTTCCAGCAGTCAGCTTTATGTTGTTAGCTGTCACACATAGTGCAATTGCCATGCGTGGCCATCCTTGGGCTGACGAGGTGCATTTCAGAGACCATATTCACACTAAGATTGTCTGCTGTGTGGGAAGTCATAGCATAGCATATATTTATTAATCTAAATAAAATATTTTCATCAACCAAAAGGGTTAACTGACATTTTATTTGTCAACAACCCAGGTACAATGTGCTATTTTGGTATTTTTAGCAACTTTTGAATGACAAAGCAGAGAGATGCTTTTTTAAATCAGATTGTGTAGCTACACTATCTACCAGCAGGGCTGTGCACATGCTACAAAACAACACCTGTTCCCATGACTAATCCAACACAAATGGGAGTTTATCCACCCAACTACATGTGTATAAAACTTTTGCCCACAGGTGACATTTAACAGTGCTGAAGGATGATCACTTAAGGTGACATTATGCATGACAGTTTGTTCAAATAGACCACATTATTTCAAATGTCAACAACTGTATTGGATTTAAGCAAATGGGGACTAACAATTATTTAAATTGTACAGTTAAAGATGTGCCTTATTAATCTGATGAGATGTGAATTTTACAAAATCTCATATTGTGGCAAATTTAGCCTGCTGTTTTTTAATGTTTATTCCTTTTTTAGGTTGTACCCTAAGTAAGATGAAGCTGGATATGACAAAATGAAAGAATGAAATTGATGAATGTTGGACACCAACTTCTCATAAGTTCTGGCAAGATTTTCATTTATTATTTTTGATAATTACTCTATTTATACTGATAGCATTAACAGCTTGTTGCTGGTTTGTGTAGGCCTTTAATAGTAGGAACATTCATCATGTATCCAAATGGATCTGTCCTCTCACTGGTCCTGACTTTGCACTCTCTGGAACTGCCTGAGACGACCATTTATCCTGCATTCATATTTGGATTAACAACATACTTGTTTATCTTACTCTGCAATCTCACAATTATTATTACAATTTGCATGAACAGAAATCTTCACAAACCAATGTACATACTGTTGCTTAACCTGCCAATCAATGATGCAATGAATGCTACAAGCCTTTTTCCTCACCTGCTGTATAGTATATGGTCTCAGGACAGATCAATATCCTATCCTGCATGTTTTCTTCAAGGTTTTTTCGTACACCTGAATGGTGGAGCATCTTATCTTATTCTTACCGCTATGGCCTATGACAGGTATATCGCTATCTGCTGCCCGCTGAGATATGGAGCCATTATGACTACCAATAACTTGGGGAAAATCATTACTGGGATGTGGCTTTTAAATTTTTTTCTTATAATAGTAGTTTTCTCTCTTCTATTACCTTACAGGATTTGCCAGACACACATGACAGATCTAGTCTGCTATAAGACAGCATTAATGAAACTCTTATGTGACGGCACAGAGGTGAACAATATCGTTGGGTTAAGTTGCATCATTTTTTACCACGGCCTTTCGCTTTCTGCTGTGGCATTTACATACATTCATATATTAATCACTTGTGTTACTAATAAGCAGTCTGATGCAAAGATTAAGGCACTTCAGACATGTGGTACTCATTTGGTCGTCTTCCTGTTGTTAGAGTTTAACACACTGTTTCCTAGTGTTGCTCATCGATCTGAGTTTGTTCCCGCTTTCCTACGCAGAGTTGTTTCTATTTCCAATTTTGTCTTTCCTCCTCTTGTGAATCCACTTGTTTATGGTTTTAAAACCAAAGAGATCAGACAAAAAATTTTCACCTGTTTCAAAAACAAGAAGATAAGCAGTTTCTGATGTAATTAGATCTGTCTGTGAAATTATCATGAACTGATATTAAATGTTAAACTTTTTTTCTGTTACACAAGTGCCTTGGATGCAAATTAACCATTTTGCTTAACCTGTTTATCATTTTGTAATCTAGAAGCGGTCCGTTTGTTTGACAGACAGCCTTATACAAATTCCCTTTGCACAGACACATGTTCTGAAAGTGTCTACAAATAGGCAGATTAATGAAATTAAATTAATAGTATTCAGCTAGTCATGTGATCTTAATATGACAGCCACCATGATAGGACGACCATCCTTATAGAAACAATTTTTCTAGGCCACTGATGACACAAGTCTTAAAATGAAGTCAGTGTACTTAATTTTTAACATATACTATTTGATTTTATAGTTGTACGTCTTTATCCATCTTAATAATTAGGAAAAAGCAATTGTTTTATGTTTAGCAAAAGAGCTACAGGAGAGGATTGCAATGCAGTGTGCATGACGTTATTGGTTTACAATGTTCAATACAACAGTTTAAATAAAAGAATTGTATATAATCACAATAGTTATTTTATTGTCCTACCATAATAGCTGAATTTGTTTCTCTCTGCAACAGCTTGAGGCTGTCCACACTGGACGTGACAAAGCAACCATTGCAGATCTTTTGTACTTTCTGTCAGTACTAATGAATAGAACGAGGAATCAGTTTACTGTCGAGGATTTGTCATTTTGCATCGCGCCGCTGGTGTCCAGTGTGGACGCGGTGTGTGAAGTGTCATGCCACTCTTTTCTCCTCAACCACACCTGAAGTCAAGCTATTTCTTTATTGTGGGTGGGTAAGGGGATTGATAGCCTACAGCATAGTATTGCAATATATTCCTTGGCGATATTGTATCGAGACACGGACGGGTGGAATTTCAGCACGGTATTGTATTTACTCATTCCCATAAGCTCCGTGCATAGGAAGGTGAGAGGGGAAAAACATGACATCCAAATTGTAAAACAATAACCCCCCCCCATCATTTCTAATCTACGTATTATTGCAGGTGCGTGTCATGTCATTCATGTACGTCACAAGCACATGTGCACTTTGGTCAGAGTGGTAATGTGATTAAGGTGTTTACATGCCTGTATATTTCTATTAAAATCGGCATTAATACGTTAATACGATTATGCTTCCTGCGATTATGAGCTTAATCGCATTATTTAGATCGAAGTATTGCATTTACATGAGGTGAAGTTTAATCGCAATATTGTCAAAATCTCATTATAATCGCATTAAGATGGTGCATGTAAACGCACTGAATTAGACATAATCAGATGTAGAAAGTGATAAAAATGTATTTAGAAAAACTGGTAACACTTTATATTAAGCTTCCCTTTATAAAGGGTTTACAAAGGTGTTAGTAAATGACTAATGACTCATTTACAACTGCATAATAAATAATTGATAACCAGTTATAAATACATGAATAAAAAGGGTGATTTTAATGCAATACCTGCCAAATAGTGAGCCAGTTTTAACTCATGTTTTAAATGCTTAACAAATATATTTATTAATACTTATTTCACTCAAAACCAGATTCCTGATTTATTTCATGATGCAGCAAAAATTTACTATTATATCAAGACTGAAGGGTGTTGTATTTATGGTTTTCTGATTGATATCTCATGACTCATGTCACTTTTCTTACAATGTTTCTTACCAGAATCTACTACCATGATTCTCTGCAAAAGTTAATGATGCCTATCCACACCAATGATTAGAAACTGATATATGTTGTTTATCAGGATGAAATTATCATCTTGGTTTTTATTTTTGGGGAAAAATCATAAAAGCACAACCATGACTTGATGAGATATTAATATTGAAAATTTTAATTCCAATATTACCTGTGAACCTTAATGTAATGAACCATTTATTAATGATTTATAAACATTAATAACCTGTGAAAGTGCACCTTAATGTAAAGTGAACACTTGTGAACCATTTATTAATGAGTTATAAACGTTAGTAACCTGTGAAAGTGAACTTTAATATAAAGTGGACACACTAATCATTTATTTATTTATTTATTATTGTGCGCGCACACACAGAAAAAGTTAGTATTTTCTGGTAAAATAAAATTGTATTGTTGTTGCACTACATCAGTAAACAACTTTCAACTTGAAACAAAAAGATTAATCTTTACTGAGCATAACTTCACACAAAAAAGTGGCTTATACAAGTAAACTCACATTATAACTAAACATTAAATCCATACAACAAAAATATTTGATAAATGCAAGCTCAATAAATGCACATAAATTATTTTATTTCATCTAATTTAACAGTTTTTAAATAATTATTAAATCACTGAAAGCACCGTTACAGAACTTGCGGTACCTGCGTGTGGAACCGTCCGCGGAAGCGCCAGCACGGTTATTTATTTGTATGGTAACGAATTAATTTGAACTAACAAAGCGATTACACATATAAACACTTGAAAAATATAATCTGCAGTGTCACCTCACAGTTAGCTGACCCGTAAAATTAATAAACACTATGTGAGATTATAATTTAGCTTCAGAGCACGTTGGAAAAGTTTTAACAGCGTGACTTCTTCTTTGAAAACGTGACTTTACATCGGAGTCTCGCTAGCGCCAACTAGAGGCTTTGGTAACACACAGGCAACTACAGACACAGGCTTTGGTGATGTGATCCTGAAAGAATATAATAAAAATACATTATATGCAATGAATTATTTTTGTTAGTAGTAGTAGTATCTACTACTAATAAAAATAACACATTACACATGATACATATTTATCACAGATTGCAGTGAAGGGCAGTGAGGAAGTAGGATTCAGATGTAGCAGTACCTAAATTTTATTAAGAAGATTACTGAACTCAGGGAAATGTAGGAGAACAAACTATCTAAATAAAAATCAGGCCACCAAAGACTAAAACTCTATACTACTCTATACTCTAGGACTATAATAGAACCAAAGGAGAAAGGAACAAAATGCAACAGAATGCAAGTATACATATACACATACTGTATATACTGTATGTATGTATGTATGTCTGTGTATATATATATATATATATATGTGAAGAGTTCCAATGCAAAAGCCTCTAAAAGCCATCTTGGTCAAAAATGAGATAACGATACTAAGTGCATGCTCTCCACAAATAGTATGTTCATCAAGTACTTTCACTTCAAATGCGCTAAATCCATCACTCAACCCATTCAGAAGTACCAGTACTTACATAGAATCAGGTAATGATTCCATTTCCTGTGTTAGCTGTTCAAGCTGGAGATGGTATGGGGGAAAAAACTGTTTTTATGCCTAGATGTTCTAGTGCACAGAGATCTTTACCGTCAGCCTGAAGGGAGAACTGCAAACAGGTTGTGGCCGGTGTGAGAGGGGTCTGTGATGATATTACCTGCCCGTTTCTTCAGTCTGGAGTTGTACAAGTCCTGAAGGTTGGGCAGGTGCACACCAATGATCCTTTGTGCTGTCCTAACTGTTCGTTGCAGTCTTCTTATATCTGATTTGCTGGCTGACCCAAACCAGACAGTTATAGAGGAGCACAGAACCAACTCGATAACAGATGAGTAAAACTGAGTAAAAACATCTGCACCTGTGGCAGGTTAAACTTTTTCAGTTGACGAAGGAAGTACAACCACTGCTGGGCCTTTTTCACAATGGAGTCAATGTGAATGTCCCACTTCAGGTCCTGGGAGATGGTGGTACCAAGGAACTTGAATGACTCCACTGCTGCCACAGTGTTGTTCATGATGGTGAGTGGGGGGAGTGCTGGGGGTTTCTCCTGAAGTCCACTATCATCTCTACAGTTTTGAGCGTATTGAGCTCCAGGTTGTTAAGACTGCACCAGACAGCCAGCTGCTCAACCTCCTGTCTGTAAGCAGACTCATCGCCGTCCTGGATGAGACCGATGACTGTGGTGTCATCCGCAAACTTCAGGAGCTTGACAGAGGGGTCAGTATAGAGGTGCAGTCATTTGTGTAGAGGGAGAAAAGCAGTGGGGAGAGAATGCAGCCCTGAGGAGCTCCAGTGCTGATGGTGCAGGTGTTGGATGTGAATTTTCCCAGCCTCACTAGCTGCTGCCTGTCTGTCAGGAAGCTG
>NW_015635083.1:417781-419124 GCF_001515625.1 Sinocyclocheilus rhinocerous
CCCTGAGGAGCTCCGGTGCTGATGGTGCAGGTGTTGGATGTGAGTTTTCCCATCCTCACTAGCTGCTGCCTGTCTGTCAGAAAGCTGGTGATCCATTGACAGATGAAGGTGGGCACAGAGAGCTGGGTCGGTTTATTCAGAAGGGTATCTGGGATGATGGTGTTGAAAGCGGAGCTGAAGTCCACAAATTGGATCCTAGCATAAGTCCCTGGTTTGTCCAGATGTTGGAGGATGTAGTGCTTGACTGCATATTGACTGCATCATCCACAGACCTGTTTGCTCGGTATGCAAACTCCAGGGGGTCCAGCAGGGGTCCAGTAATGTCTTTCAAGTAGGCCAGCACCAGTCTTTCAAATGGCTTCATGACCACAGACGTTAAAGCAACAGGTCTATAGTCATTTAGTCCTGTGATTTTTGGTTTCTTGGGTACAGGGATGATGGTGGAGCGTTTGAAGCAGGAGGGGACTTCACACAGCTCCAGTGATCTATTGAAGATCAATGTGAAGATGGATGATAGCTGGACAGCACAGGCTTTGAGGCAGGCTGCAGAGACACCATCTGGGCCTTTGGCTTTCCTTAACTTCTGTTTGCTGAAGACTTTGCGTACATCATCTTCACAGATCTTAAGTACAGGCTGAGAAACAGTAGGGGGGAGGGAGGGGGAGGGTGTTGATGGCTGTGTTGTGAGACGGTCAGAGTGGGTGTGGGGTGTTAGACCAATCTTTTGCTTTTCAAACCTGCAGTAGAACTCGTTCAGGTCTTCAGCCAGTTGTTGATTGGCCTCAGTGCTGGGGGATGGGGTCTTGTAACTGGTGATGGCTTTCAGGCCTTTCCACACTGATGTAGAGTCATTACTTGAAAGCTGTTTTTCCAGTTTTTCAGAGTCTTTGCCACTCTTATCTCCCTATTTAGTGTGTATTTGGCCTGTTAGTACAAGGCTTTGTCCCCGCTCCTGTAGGCGTCCTCTTTGACCTGGCGAAGCTGTTTGAGTTTTGCACTGAACCAAGGTTTGTCATTGTTAAATGTTAAATAAGTCCTGGTGGGAACACACATGTCCTCACAGAAACTGATGTAGGACGTCACGGTGTCAGTGAGCTCATCCAGATCAGTAGCTGCAGCCTCAGAAACACTCCAATTAGTGAGGTCGAAGCAGGCTTGTAAATCGCGCTCTGCTTCAACAGTCCATCTCTTTACAGTTTTTACTACAGGCTTAGCAGATTTAAGTTTCTGCTTGTAGGCTGGTAGAAGATGAACCAAACAGTGATCAGAGAGTCCCAGAGCTGCTCGGGGGACAGAGTGGTATGCATCCTTTAAAACAGTGTAGCAGTGGTCCAGTATATTGC
>NW_015635083.1:419290-422600 GCF_001515625.1 Sinocyclocheilus rhinocerous
TCTTTACAGTTTTTACTACAGGCTTAGCAGATTTAAGTTTCTGCTTGTAGGCTGGTAGAAGATTAATCAAACAGAGAGTCCCAGAGCTGCATGGAGGACAGAGTGCTGTCCCTAGGAGGGCATGTGATGTGCTGTCTGTATTTAGGCAGTTCATGGGTGAGATAAGCTTTATTAAAATCACCGAGAATGATAATGAAAGAGTCCAGGTAATGCTGCTCTGTGTGTGTGATTTGATCGGCCAACAGTTCTCAGGAGGAATGTACACACTCACCAGAATAAACAAGGAAAACTCCCGCTGCGAATAATAAGGCTTACAGTTAATAAAGAGAGCTTCCAAATTTGGGCAGCACATCTTCTTTAAAACTGTCACGTCTGTACACCAGCCTTCATTGATATAAAAACATAATCCACCGCCTCTCGTTTTCCCCAAGGACTCGGTGACGCACTCCTCTCTGAACAGCTGGAAGCCCGTTAGATGTAGCGCGCAGTCCGGGATGACTCTGTTCAGCCAGGTTTCCGTGAAGCAAAGTGTAGCAGAGTTTAAAAAGGCCTTGTTTGTGTGGGTGAGGAGTTGTAGTTCGTCTGATTGATTTGCTAGGGAGCGGAGATTCGCCAGATGAATGCTCGGCAGCGGAGTCCTAAAACCGCGCTGTCTGAATTTCACGAGCGCACCAGCACGTTTCCCTCGCTTGCGTCACCTGGAGTGCTTGTATAGGAAAGCAGCTCCTCCGACTAAAATGTCCAGTAAAACGTCTGAATGCTCAAACATCGGCAAGAAGTTATTTGGTGTGGAATTTTTGATGTCCAGGAGTTCGTTTCTTGTAAAGCTGATCGGAAAAAATAGCTTAGGACAGGACAAACAAACAAAAATAGTACAAGTACCAAGGAACATCAAACCGAGGCTGCCATATGCGGCGCCATCTTGCATCATTAACCTACACATAGTAGCCAGAAAGAAATGCTAATTTTAAAGAAAAATGTCAGACGTACTTAGAGGCATTTGCATCTGAACTATTCATATATATATATATATATATACAGCTATTATTACAATTAATTGGGGTGTAAAATTACACTTAAACTGAAAGCATTCAAAGAAATATATCATTCATTGATGAAATATCAAATACTACACCAAAGTATAGGCCAAAATCTAACCCTGAAGTATTCCCAAAATTCCCTTAAAGTAGGCTACATCTCACAAAGCTGCTCACAAAGTGAGTAATGGTGATCGCTTTCACCTAGTTGTGTGGATTCCTGCTGCCACCTACTGGACAACATGAAAGCACTATAGCTACAGACAGAAAAAGGGACAAAAGCTGTCACTGGGACGGTACCCTTTTAAAAGGTACACATCTGCACCTTATTCACCCCTAAAGTGTGCATTTTAGTAGCTTAAAGGTACATATTTGTGTCATATAAGTATCAAAATGGTACACATTAGTACCTTTTGAAAAGGTTTTGCCCCAGTGACAGCTTTTTGTACATTCCCTGTGTGTCTCCTGGGATATTGATCTGGTCAGTTAAGTAGCAGAGGGGGTTGTTATTTAGTTTCAGCTGCTTTGGTGTTAATGAAATTAACAACAGGTGCACTAGATGGGCAACAATGAGACGACCCCCAAAACAGGAATGGTTTTACAGGTGGAGGCCACTGATATTTTTCCCAACTCATCTTTTCTGATTGTTTTTCACTAGTTTTGCATGTGGCTAGGGTCAGTGTCACTACTGGTAGCATGAGGCGATACCTGGACCCTACAGAGGTTGCACAGGCAGTCCAACTCCTCCAGGATGGCACATCAATACGTGCCATTGCCAGAAGGTTTGCTTTGTCTCGAGAGCATGGAGGAGTTTCCAGGAGACAGGCAGTTACTCTGGGAGAGCTGGACAGGGCCATAGAAGGTCCTTAACCCATCAGCAGGACCGGTATCTGCTCCTTTGTGCAAGGAGGAACAGGATGAGCACTGCCAGAGCCCTACAAAATGACCTCCAGCAGGCCACTGGTGTGAATGTCTCTGACCACTAGTTTTGCATGTGGCTAGGGTCAGTGTCACTACTGGTAGCATGAGGCGATACCTGGACCCTACAGAGGTTGCACAGGCAGACCAACTCCTCCAGGATGGCACATCAATACGTGCCATTGCCTGAAGGTTTGCTGTGTCTCCCAGCACAGATTCAAGAGCATGGAGGAGATTCCAGGAGACAGGCAGTTACTTTGGGAGTGCTGGACAGGGCCGTAGAAGGTCCTTAACCCATCAGCAGGACCAGTGTCTGCTCCTTTGTGCAAGGAGGAACAGGATGAGCACTGCCAGAGCCCTACGAAATGATCTCCAGCAGGCCATTGGTGTGAATGTCTCTGACCAAACAATCAGAACCAGACTTCATGAGGGTGGCCTGAGGGCCCAACGTCCTCTAGTGGGCCCTGTGCTCACTGCTCGGCACCGTGGAGCTCGATTGGCATTTGCCATTGAACACCAGAATTCGCAGGTCCGCCACTGGCGCCCTGTGCTTTTCACAAATGAAAGCAGATTCACCCTGAGCACATGTGACAGACATGAAAGGGTCTGGAGAAGCCGTGGAGAAGGTTATGCTGCCTGTAACATCATTCAGCATGACCGGTTTGGTGGTGGGTCAGAGATGGTCTGGGGAGGCATATCCATGGAGGGACGCACAGACCTCTACAGGCAAGACAATGGCACCCTGACTGCAATTAGGTATTGGGATGAAATCCTTGGACCCATTGTCAGACCCTATGCTGGTGCAGTGGGTCCTGTGTTCCTCCTGGTGCACGACAATACCCGGCCTCATGTGGCGAGAGTATGCAGGCAGTTCTTGGAGGATGAAGGAACTGATACCACTGAATGGCCCCCACGCTCGCCTGACCTAAATCCAATAGAACACCTCTGGGACATTATGTTTCGGTCCATCCGACGGCTGCACCTCAGACTGTCCAGGAGCTCAGTGATGCCTGGTCCAGATCTGGGAGGAAATACCCCAGGACACCATCCGTCGTCTCATTAAGAGCATGCCCCGACATTGTCATGTATGCATTCAAGCACATGGGGGCCATACAAACTACTGAGTACCATTTTGAGTTGCTGCAATGAAATTTCAGCAAAATGGACTAGTCTGCTGCATTACTTTTTCACTTTGTTTTTCGGGGTGTCTTTGAATTCAGCCCTCTGTAGGTTGATCATTTTCATTTCCATCAAACGATGTGGCATCCTTTCGTTCCTAACACATTACCCAGTATCACATCCACATCCCACATCCATATCAGTATAGATATCCAGCATGATATTTTTCCCCATTG
>NW_015635083.1:424963-441297 GCF_001515625.1 Sinocyclocheilus rhinocerous
ACGTCCTCTAGTGGGCCCTGTGCTCACTGCTCGGCACCGTGGAGCTCGATTGGCATTTGCCATTGAACACCAGAATTCGCAGGTCCGCCACTGGCGCCCTGTGCTTTTCACAAATGAAAGCAGATTCACCCTGAGCACATGTGACAGACGTGAAAGGGTCTGTAGAAGCCGTGGAGAACATTATGATGCCTGTAACATCGTTCAGCATGACCGGTTTGGTGGTGGGTCAGAGATGGTCTGGGGAGGCATATCCATGGAGGGACGCACAGACCTCTACAGGCAAGACAATGGCACCCTGACTGCAATTAGGTATTGGGATGAAATCCTTGGACCCATTGTCAGACCCTATGCTGGTGCAGTGGGTGCTGGGTTCCTCCTAGTACAAGACCATGCCCGGCCTCATGTGGCGAGAGTATGCAGGCAGTTCTTGGAGGATGAAGGAACTGATACCACTGAATGGCCCCCACGCTCGCCTGACCTAAATCCAATAGAACACCTCTGGGACATTATGTTTCGGTCCATCCGACGGCTGCACCTCAGACTGTCCAGGAGCTCAGTGATGCCATCCGTCGTCTCATTAGGAGCATGCCCTGATGTTGTCAGGCATGCATACAAGCACATGGCAGCCATACAAACTGCTGGGTACCATTTTGAGTTGCTGCAATGAAATTTCAGCAAAATGGACTAGTCTGCTGCATTACTTTTTCACTTTGTTTTTCGGGGTGTCTTTGAATTCAGCCCTCTGTAGGTTGATCATTTTCATTTCCATCAAACGATGTGGCATCCTTTCGTTCCTAACACATTACCCAGTCCATATCCAGCATGATATTTTCCCCATTGAGATCTGATGTGTTGTAGATTATCAACATTAGAAATCTGTGAAAATTCATGTAAATTATATGTTGTTATTCAATTTCTGATCCTTTTTGGTGTGCAAATTTGTGACCTCTTTTGCATTTTTTGTTATGTACTGTTACATTTTGGAAATAAAAAAGATTACATCGCGAAAGCCTGTGTGTCTGTAGTTGCCTATGTGTCACCAAAGCCTCTAGTTGAGCATCTGATGTAAAGTCGCTTTTTCAAAGAAGAAGAAGTCATGCTGTTAGAACTGTTACAACATGCTCTGAAGCGAAATTATAATCTCAGATAGTGTTTATTCATTTTACGGGTCAGCTAACTGTGAGGTGACACTGCAGAGTATATTTTTCAAGTGTTTACATGTGTAATCGCTTTGTTAGTTCAAATTTATCCGTTACTATACAAATAAATAACCACGCCAGCACTCCCGCGGACAGTTCCCGTGCACAGGTACTGCGAGTGTGGATGAGCAAATGCTCAAGTTACAGGGGCCTTTATCATGTTATGAAACATAATTACTGAATGTTTTATCAATATAATAATGCTGATGTTCTGTATTGGTGCTTTTTGTGTATTGATTTAATAATTATTTCAAAACTGTTAGATAAAATAAAAATATTTAGGTGCCTTCATTGAGCTTGCATTTATCAAATATTTTTGTTGTATAGATTTGATGCTAAGTTATAATTTGATGGAATACTTTATTGTGTTTCTGGATCGTTTAATGTGAGTTTACTTGTATAAGCCACTTTCCATGTGCAGTGCTCAGTAATGTTGTTTCAAGTAGTTTTGTTTACTTATATAGTGCATCAACAATAAAATACATTTAACTGAAAAAAAACCCTCTTCTGTGTGTGCATTAATAACTAATAAATGGTTAGTGTGTCCACTTTACTTTAAAGTTCACTTTCACAGGTTAATGTTGTTCATAACGCCTTAATAAATGGCTCACAGGTGTTCACTTTTCATTAAGGTTCACTTTCTCAGGTTACTAACGTTTATAACTCATTAATGGTTAGGTTGACCATACAGGCCATTTTTACGGGATGTGTCCTTGCCAGGATTTCTATATTTCCTAAAATATCCAGGTTTTGGCTGTTTGCACTGTGCAGATTGATTGTTGTATGACATTAACGAGAGCTATAGAGAGCAGAGCAGATGGCTCCTTCTGCTTTTGAATTGCTCTTGCAGTACTTTGATGTCATGATCGGTGCGCAGCGACTTTTCAAGTCGAACGAACGAAGAAACCCATGCGTGTATTGGCATCGCTTTGATCGTTCTCTGTAGATCTACCTTCTCACATGCCACGATTGGTCAATTATGTACAATTCCTGCATGTTATTGGTCAATCTACTTTGGATGTTTTAGGCAATATAAAAATCCTGGCCAGGACGTGTCCCGTATAAATGGCACGTATGGCCACCCTATTAATGGTTCACAGGTGTTCACTTTACATTAACTTACGCTTTCACAGGTTACTAACATTTATAACTCATTAATAAATGGTTCACAGGTGTTCACTTTACATTAAGGTGCACTTTCACAGGTTACTAACATTTATAGCTCGTTAATAAATGGTTCACAGGTGTTCACTTTACATTAAGGTGCACTTTCACAGGTTAATAACGTTTATAGCTCGTTAATAAATGGTTCACAGGTGAACACTTTACATTAAGGTTCACTTTTAGACGTTATTAACATTTATAACTCATTAATAACTGGTTCACAGTTGTTCACTTTACATTAAGGTGCACTTTCACAGGTTATTAATGTTTATAAATCATTAATAAGTGGTTCATTGCATTAAAGTTCACAGGTAATATTGGAATTAAAATGTTCAATATTAATATCTCATCAAGTCATGGTTGTGCTTTTATGATTTTTCCCCAAACTAAAAACCAAGATGATAATTTCATCTTGATAAACAAAATATATCAGTTTCTAATCATTGCTGTGGATAGGCATCATGAACTTTTGCGGAGAATCATGGGTAAGGTACAGAGTAGATTCTGGTAAGAAACATCGTAAGAAAAGTGACAAGTCATGAGATATAAATGAGAAAACCATAAATGCAACACCATTTAGTCTTGCTATAATAGTTCATTTTTGCTACATCATGAAATTTCATGAATCATGAAATTAAATTTTGAGTGAAATTAGTATTAATAAATATATTTATCAAGCATTTATAACATGTGAGTTAAAAATGGCTCACTATTTGGTGGGTATTGCATTTAAATCACCCTTTTTATTCATGCATTTATGACTGCTTATCAATGATTTATAATGCATTTTGTAAATGAGTTATTAGTCATTTATTAACACCTTTATAAACCCTTTATAAAGGGAACCTTAATGTACAGTGTTACTGATAAACTTTCAAATGTGGCTAATAATCACAAGCCTGATATGAGCCACATGCTCGCAGGTTTGATTTTGGGCCACACACCTCCTTCCAGCAGTGGGCTTTATTGTTGTTAGCGTGGCCATCCTTGGGCTGACGAGGTGCATTTCAGAGACCATATTCACACTAAGATTGTCTGCTGTGTGGGAAGTCATAGCATAGCATTTATTTATTAATCAACCAAAAGGGTTAACTGACATTTTATTTGTCAACAACCCAGGTACAATGTGATATTTTAGTATTCTTAGCCGCTTTTGAATGACAAAGTAGAAAGATGCTTTTTAAATCAGATTGTGTAGGGTGTAGTTACAATATCTACCAGCAGGGCTGTGCACATGCTACAAAACAACACCTATTCCTATGACTAATGCAACACAAATGGGAGTTTATCCACCCAACTCCATGAGTATAAATCTTTTGCCCACAGGTGACATTTAACAGTGCTGAAAGATGATCACTTAAGGTGACATTATGCATGACAATTTGTGCAAATAGACAACATTATTTTAAAACAACTGTGTACTGGTTTTAAGCAAATAAGGACTAGCAATTATTTAAATTATACTGTGAAATATGAGCCTTATTAATCTGATGAAATGTGGATTTTAACAAAAAAAAACTCATATTGTGGCAAATTTAGCCTGCTGTTTTTTAATGTTTATTCCTTTTTTAGGTTGTACCCTAAGTAAGATGAAGCTGGATATGACAAAATGAAAGAATGAAATTGATGAATGTTGGACACCAACTTCTCATAAGTTCTGGCAAGATTTTCATTTATTATTTTTGATAATTACTCTATTTATACTGATAGCATTAACAGCTTGTTGCTGGTTTGTGTAGGCCTTTAATAGTAGGAACATTCATCATGTATCCAAATGGATCTGTCCTCTCACTGGTCCTGACTTTGCACTCTCTGGAACTGCCTGAGACGACCATTTATCCTGCATTCATATTTGGATTAACAACATACTTGTTTATCTTACTCTGCAATCTCACAATTATTATTACAATTTGCATGAACAGAAATCTTCACAAACCAATGTACATACTGTTGCTTAACCTGCCAATCAATGATGCAATGAATGCTACAAGCCTTTTTCCTCACCTGCTGTATAGTATATGGTCTCAGGACAGATCAATATCCTATCCTGCATGTTTTCTTCAAGGCTTTTTCGCACACCTGAATGGTGGAGCATCTTATCTTATTCTTACCGCTATGGCCTATGACAGGTATATCGCTATCTGCTGCCCGCTGAGATATGGAGCCATTATGACTACCAATAACTTGGGGAAAATCATTACTGGGATGTGGCTTTTAAATTTTTTTCTTATAATAGTAGTTTTCTCTCTTCTATTACCTTACAGGATTTGCCAGACACACATGACAGATCTAGTCTGCTATAAGACAGCATTAATGAAACTCTTATGTGACGGCACAGAGGTGAACAATATCTTTGGGTTGAGTTGCATAATTTTTTATCACGGCCTTTCATTTTCTGTTGTGGCATTTACATACATTCATATATTAATCACTTGTGTTACTAATAAGCAGTCTGATGCAAAGATTAAGGCACTTCAGACATGTGGTACTCATTTGGTCGTCTTCATGTTGTTAGAGTTTAATACTCTTTTTCCTCTTATTTCACATCGATCTGAGTTTGTTCCCGCTTTCCTACGCAGAGTGTTTTCTATTTCCAATTTTATCTTTCCTCCTCTTGTGAATCCACTTGTGTATGGTTTTAAAACTAAAGAGATCAGACAGAAAATGTTCACCTGTTTTAAAAACAAGAAGATAAGCATTTTCTGATGTAATTAGATCTGTGTGTGAAATTATCATGAACTGATAATATATTTAACTTTTATTTATCACACAAGTGCCTTGGATGCAAATTCATCATTTTGCATAACCTGTTTATCATATTGTAATCTAGAAGCAGTCAGTTTGTTTGACAGACGCCCTTATAAAAATTCCCTTTGAAGATTTTCTGAAAGTGTCTAAAAAATAGGCAGATTACTGAAATTAAATGAATAGTACTCAGTTGTGATCTCAACATGACAGCCACCATGAAGGGACGACCCTCCTTATGGAATCAATTTTTCTAGGCCACTGATGACACAAATCTTTATGTAAGTGTAGCCTACTTAATTTTAAACATATTTGTACTATTAATGTTTGTAGGTGTACATTTTTTCCATCTTAAAAATAAAGAAAATGCAATTGTTTGATATTTAGCAAAAGAGCTACAGGAAAAGGATTGCATTGCAGTGTACATGACATTGTTGGTTTACAATGTTCAACACAACAGATTAAATAAAAAACTGTATATAATCATAGTTATTTTATTGCCACGCAACAAATATTTTGCCTGATATTTTGCCTTACGATACTGTATCGAGACATGGATGGGTGGAATTTCAGCATGGGATTGTATTGCATGCACTTTTATTAATTTCCCTAAGCTCCATGCGTAGGAGGGTCAAAGGGAAAGAAACATGACATCCAAATCGTAAAACACTAACCCAATAACATACACACATGTTCAATAAGTAACAAAATATGGAAATTATTGGAAATTGTCTTAAGAATAAACCTCTTTATACAAGTTTAGAAATGACTTGCAGTTCACTATCAATTAGACATAATCAAACCTAGTAGTTCTTAAAAATCTGAAAATTAGAAAAACTTTCAAATGTGGCTCATGATCCCAGGATTGATCTGGGCCACAGACCTCCTACCAGGAGTCAGTCTTATGTTTTGTTGTCATGCCATCATTGCTGTCCAGGGCCCTCCTTTGGCTGACGAGGTGCATTCCAGAGACCATATTCACACCAAGATCGTCTGCTGTGTGGGAAGTCATAGCATAGCATATATTTATTAATCTAAATGAAAGGTTTTCATCAACCAAAAGGATTACCTGACATTTTATTTGTCAACAACCAAGGTACAATGTGATATTTTAGTATTTTTAGCAACTTTTGAATGACAAAGCAGAAATATGCTTTTTAAATCAGATGGTGTTGCTACACTATCTACCAGCAGGGCTGTGCACATGCTACAAAACAACACCTGTTCCCATGACTAATCCAACACAAACTGGATTTTTTTCCAACCAACTCCATGAGTATAAATCATTAGCCTACAGATGATATTCAACATTGCTGAAGGTATGTTGCATTTACATACATTCATATATTAATCACTTGTGTTACTAATAAGCAGTCTGATGCAAAGATTAAGGCACTTCAGACATGTGGTACTCATTTGGTTGTCTTCCTGTTGTTAAAGTTTAACACTCTTTTTACTCTTCTTACAATTCAATTCAATTCAAGTTTATTTGTATAGCGCTTTTCACGATACAAATCGCTGGAAAGCAACTTTACAGCAAATTAAGTTTCTACAATATTTTTCTTTCACATCGATCTGAGTTTGTTCCTGCTTTCCGACGCAGAGTGTTTTCTATTTTCAATTTTATCTTTCCTCCTTTTGTGAATCCACTTGTGTATGGTTTTAAAACAAAAGAGATCAGACAGAAAATTTTCACCTGTTTCAAAAACAAGATATACAGTTTCTGATGTAAACGGCTCCTTGTGTGTTTTTCCCAAAATAACCACTAGATAGTCAAGTCAAGAAGTCAAGATACATTTTTGTTATTGCTATGGACTGTGTTGACAAGTGTGATGTAGAATTATTCACCATGAAGCTTACACTGGTAATTTACCTGAGAGAAAACTGATTTCACAGTAAGTGATCTGATCTCTGATGATTTCCTGGTTTTATGAAGCCCCTCCCTCAGAAATACACAATGGGCTCAAGTATGGGGGTGCGTCTCAATCAGCTCCCTAGCTCCCAAGCTCGTGAATCAGTAGATCGTGTACACGAATTCAGTCACTGGTAAGTTCCCTGACTCACTGCACGTTGGGACAGTGATCACTCGAATTCCAGTGACATGATTATGTACAGCGTCAACAGACAACATAGTAGAACATCACCGCTTGAATTAATAAACAACAGACAGGACCGATCTCTTTTTGATATTATTTTTTATTCTCTTTAAACACATCGTTTTGTTACATGTTTTGTTTGAGCGCAGGAAAATACAGTACAGAATACAGAATCCAAATACTGCATCGCCAATCTGGAATCATTTCCATTCATATCACCCATCCGCATTTGTACAAGTGTCTTCAAGTTCACGTGATCGCAAACGCTCGGCTGGTCAGGTTTGGATTTACGGTGATACATTCGGTGTTTGAAAAAAAAAAAACATGAATTACCATTCTGAAACATCTGTAAGCGCGTTTGAGGAGGTGGTTGGTTGTCTCCTGTCGTCGCCGATTCGGGGTCTGAGTTCGGCTCAAACATGTAGGCCTAAGGCCGGACAACATTTCCCTCAGCAGTGACCATCATTACCGGTGTTTCTATTGACCTTACTTATGAGTATCACCAAGCCACAGCAGGGTACAGCATACATGACCCTAGTTGCCTGTGGTTGGCCTGGCCGTGCGTCACTCAGAAAACAACAGGCCAATCAGAAGAGAGGCTCATGAATATTAATTAGACAGGCCAAAATCGACCTGTTCTTTGCAGAGCTCCTGAGAAAGGAGCTGTAAAAATATATTGAGATGGTTTTTGGTACTTATACTGCAAATATATATTCTTAAGGACATCAAGACTTAAAATAAAACTCCAGAAAGGTGTAAAATATGTGACCTTTAAATAAATGTGTTCATAACCTGTCTAGCGATGTGCGTTTATGTTGAAATATACGAATTATGTTGAAAAAAACGGTTTGTCTTTTCAAATCTTCTATAGCGTGTCATTATATTTAAATGTGACATTATTTCTGGTAAGGGAGCATAGTGAGCTCTGATGCTCCCTAGTTTTTGCGGTGCATTGTGGGATTTTTCAGGGAGCGAACGTTCCAGTGCACAGGAAGGATTTCGCGATTGAGACAGCCCTTAAAATGGCCGACTCCCTGATCAGTGCCCTGACTACTGAACAAGGGAGCTGATTGAGACACACCCTAGGTCTCTGCAGGAAAGTAATGGGTTACCAGATCGGGGCGTTTTTAGACCATGTTTCCTAGGTTAGGTAGGTTTAGGGGTGGGGTTAGGTAAGGGGGATCATTTTGATTGCATGATTGAGAAACACCCTGCAGTTTGAAAACACCCACAAATTCAGAAACGCCCACTTTTGCTCTGCAGAGACCTCAATCTCATTGGGCTCAGATTGGTGTGTTGTGATTTGCTAAACTCCCTAGTGCATGTCCAGAAACTTCACGCCCCTCACCTCGGCGTGGCATTTGCTCTGATGTTGTAAACAATAGCGTTGTCAATATTGCTTATCAGTTTGAGCCCGAATGACACCCAGAGAGCATTAGTGAAGAGGATCGCTCAGAACCTGTGCAAACACGGCTCTTACAGGACATTTCAGAATGGTATGTTTTTTTTATTTGTTGTTGTCTCATACTTGTAGATACGCTGTTATTTGTAAAAGCTACTGCTTATGTTAGCTTTTCATATACAGTTTTATCCTGATTAAAGCTTTAATACTGCAGAATACATGATTGCGTTGTAGCATTTTTGTAAAGTAATTGTATAATTTGTAACAGTAAGAAGTGTTTGCCAGCAGGTATTGCTCTCTACCACGGCAATCGCGTGCACGTCCATGTTTAACACTTCTCGTGGCTTTGTGAAAATTATCTGCCTGTCTATACACAAAGTGTATAATTGGAATACAGTTCATTGATGGAGCTGGCGAGCTGATGATCTGAATAAGAGAGAGAGAGAGAGAGAGAGAGAGATGCAGGGCAGGGGGACGTGAGGAACAGGATTAAGAACCGCTGCTTTAGAACATTGATTTTGAAACTTGTGAATCCATTAGAATCATTAGAAGACAGAATCGTGATTCATATTTGAATAGATTTTTTGTGTGCAGCCCTAGTTTTGACGGCATGGCAACAACTCTTCCTCTTCTCTAAAGCAGCGCAGCATGGCTTCGCCCCTTTGTTGCATGTTCCCGGGGGCGGGGTTTATGTAAATTTCTGGGTTTGTGATGTCACCAACCTGGGAAGAAGCTCGTTGTAGTCCCTACCAGCCAGGGGGCAGCGCAAGATGGCAACCTGAACAGTCTTGTTGGTCCGAGCTCTGAGATTTTTTTCCATCGAGTTCGCATCCTCTGACCGAATGTATGATTTAATTAACAGGTAGAGAGTGAAATTTCCCTTTAAAGTTACAATGCATATTTTTAAGAAAAAAAAGGGGGAACAAAGAGAAAAAATGGTGGATTGGCCAATTTTCAAAAGTGTAATGTTCAGCTTGTGTGCTAACTTACGATAATGCCAAAAAATAAGGACAGGAAATCCCTTTCCTCACTTTTTGAGAGGTCATCGGCCGATTGTGATATGCCCTCGGAAACTCCAACAAGTAGCACTCTTTCAAAAAAATGATGCCAGGATGAAGACCCCAAAGTTTCTAATGCTGATATTCTCTGTGCTGTTAACGCTCTCACTGACCGCTTTACGTCGATGGAACAAAAAATCGCTCAGAATTCGATCACGATAGTTAATTTGTCGAAGACTGTTGACTTTGTGGGTGAGGAGTTGAAGTCGTTATCAACGAGAGTCAAGACAAATTATGTAAAGGTATCGCAAATTGAGCAAGTTGTCCAAATTGTTCAAGGGAAATGCGATCAAGCTGAGACCTACACTAGGCGTTGGAATTTGAGGATGAATAATCTCAAAGAAACAGACGGAGAAAATATCAAAGCCAAAGTTCTTGAAATTCTCAGAATTCTCACTCCAGATGAAGCAGACAACATTCGCTTCTACATTGACACAATTCATAGAATTGGACGTTCCGGATGTGAAAGTAGTCGTCCTAGACCGGTCATCATCCAGTTCTCGATGTGTACTTACTGGGAGAAAGTTTGGAAAGCTGGGCGGGACAACCCGGTACTCAAGGAAAGGGGTATTCGTCTGGCAGAAGATTTGACATTTGCTGAAAGACAACAGAGGAAGATGCTATGGCCAAGAGTGAAAGCAGCGAGAGACGAAGGGAAGAGAGCCTACTTTCGTGGAGCAAATGCCTTTATAGACGGAGAAAAGTTGTCTGTCAATGAATACCAAGAAGAACACTAACTGAAAACTTTATGCACGCTGGCTGACGTTGGTCTTACACTGGGTGGTCATATTTCAAGTTCTGAAGCATTCACCCAGATGGTGTGACTCTTTTTAGTTTCGAGTTACCAACCCCGAGTGGTTTGTAAATTTTGTTCTGTTTCAGGGTTCTTTGAGATAACTTTGTTCTGACATCCAAATAAGATGCTTAATGTCTGATTTTATTTTTAGTTGTTTAAAAATTGTTTCTCTCACTGTTAGGGGTTTACGAAACAGCATTAAAAGAAAGTCTGTTTTCATTTTTGTTAGACGTAGTAATGCAAATATATATTTTTTTACAAAAGACTCACTCCTGCGAATTTGATGTTAATTGGTGGCGTTCTCAGTTGTTGTCATGCTTCTCATCATTCTGCGGGTGTCGCTATTCTTTTAAATAAGTTTAAAGGTGACATAATTGAATCGGTTAGATCCAAAGAAGTTAGATGGTTATTTATAGTTGTTCAATTGGATAATACCGTGTTTGTTTTATGCAGTATCTATGGATACAATTCTTCAGTTCAAGCTAAAAATATGTCCATGAAGATCTCTCATTCTGTTTCAGCCTTAATGGGCAAATATCAGGGTGCTGCTTTGATAATGGGGGGGTGACTTTAATGATGCCCCAGATGATTTTTTTAGATCGTTTTCCTCATATGTTTTCTACTTCGAAGTTTAAACTTACTGCCTTCTTATGCAACCAATTCTCGTTAGTGGACATCTGGAGGTTCTTAAATTTCAATGAAAATGCTATTCTTGGAGTAATTCTTCTAGATCTCTCCAATCTAGGATTGATTTATGGTTGATCAACCCGGTATGTGTACAATATGTGACTGAAGTTACTTATTGCCATGCTCCCCTCTCAGATCACAAAATGACGCTTTTAACACTTGTTGGGTGTAAGCTCAAAAGTAATAGCCTGCGAGGTTATTGGAAGCTAAATAACAAGCTGCTTGGTAATGAGGGGTTTATTAATCAGATCCAAGTAATAGCACAAGTGTTTAAGGATAAGCATATGTCATATATTATGAAGTGGGAACTATTTAAATTTAAAGTTAGGCAGTCAGCTATTTATGTTAATTAACAAGTCAAAAGTAATAATTTAGATAGGGAACAAAAGCTTATGGCTGAATTAGACTCTCTTTTGAAAAAAGATACTCTCACAGAGAATGAAAAAGTCTCGCTGGAGATACTAAGAACTGAGATTGGCCAAATATATATTAATATGGCAAAAGGGGCTTATATTCATTCTCGAGCTAAGTGGCTAGAGCAAGGGGAGAAAAATACAAGTTATTTTTTTCATTAGAAAAACAAAATTATAAAAGACAAATGATTTCCTCTCTTAAAGTTGATGATGTAGTAACTACAAATCCGGAATTAATTAGGAACCATGTTGAATCCTCTGTAGAGGACATCGGGACTTTAAAAAGTCCCGTTTTTTAAAAAAAATAAAAAGACATGAATAGACATGAAAAGGCAAAAAGAGTGGGATTTTTGTTTTAACCAGAAATAAATTTTCATTTTTTTTATACCAAATTTTATACAAAGATGATTCTCAACTATGTTATGAAAGATATTTTTATGAGCATGAGCAGGTTACAGCTATTCGTTCAATGCAGAAAAATAAATTGCCAGGTACAGATGGTCTGTCAGTGGAGTTTTAACTTTGCTTTTAGGATATTATTGATAAACCCTTATTTGAATTGTACAAGAAATGTATTGAATTGAATGAACTTTCAACTTCTTTGAAACAAGAAGATTAATAACCTTATTCCTAAACCTGACAAAGATACTTCTATTTTGGATAACTGATGGCGTTTTATATTGAATGTTGATTATAAAATATTATCATATGTTTATGCAAATCATTTAAAAATAGGTTTAGGAGAAATTAGTAGTGATTGTCAGACTGGCTTTTTGGCTGGAAGGCACATAAGTAGGAACATCAGACTAATTTTGGATTTGTTAGATTATTCAAATTTATTGGAATCTGAGGCTTTGATTGTTTTTTTAGATTTCCATAAAGCCTTCGACACAATTGAGCATCAGTTTATGTATAGGGCACTTAAAAATCTTGGTTTTCTCTAATTGAAATGTTTCACAGAGGTATTAATAGTTCTAATAATTTATACCCTAATACCTCTAAAAGATTTTCCATCTGTAGAGGAGTACGTCAAGGTTTTCCTATATCCCCATTTTTATTTCTTATTGTAATAGAATTTATTTCTATTAAAGTTCAGAATTCCCCATCTATTCATGGAATTACTATCTTTAACAAACAAATCAGATTAACCCAACTTGCAGATGATACTGCTTTATTTTTAAAAGATAAAGAACAATTATCTGCCACATTTCAGTTATTACAGCCATTCTCTGTCAGTCAAATGAAACAGTCTTGGAAAATATACCTGTTAAAACTAAGATCAAATATTTAGGTGTTATGGTCACCAAAGACTTGACTGAGAGACAAGAACTAAATTTTTCACCTAAATTTTAAAAAGCTCAAAATATTTTCAATAATTGGTTACAAAGAGATCTGAGTATTATAGGCAGAGTTCTATTAACCAAAGTAGAAGGAGTATCTAGATTTGTTTATCCGGCATTATCTCTTTCTGTTCAAGATTCAACATGTAAAAAAAGTAATAATTTATTTATTAAATTTGTTTGGAGGAACAAACATCATCATTTAAGAAAGGAAGTTCTCCAGGGACCAAGAAATGAAGGCGGATTTTTTTATTTAAATTGTACAATTAAAGTAAAATGGCTTAGAAACTGTTTACTCAAATCAGACTGAATTTGGTTTTTCATACCGTATAATATATTTAAGAAGGTTGGAGGTTTAAGTTTTTTGTTATCATGTGATTATTAGTAAATTGCCTGTGATGTTGTCTAATTTCTATCAACAGGTTCTTAAGGCTTGGAGATTATTTTATGTGCATAACTTTTCCCCACATAAAGTAATTTTGTGGAATAATGCTTATATTACAGTCAACAGGAAATCTCTTTATTTACAGAGCTGGATAGATAAAGGAATTTATCTTTTTGCTTGATCTTTTAGATCAGTCTGCTCAGCTAATTTCGTATGAAGATTTTATGAATAAATGGTATTTTCCAATTAAATATAAAGAATATTACTCTGTGATAAAAGCCATTCCCACAGGTTTATTAATGCTAATTAGAAGTCATGTGCAATGTTTTAATATTAGCAGAATTGACCCCACACTTTATATAAATGGGGTGGACATTAGTAGTGGAAAATGTACAAATAAACTTATCAGACAACTGTTGTATAAGAATTGGTCCATTAAGCCTGGAGGGAAGTTCTTTTGGGATACTTACTTTGAAAATATTATTTGGAAAAAAACTTGGTTGCTCCCATTTCGTTTTTGCATATCTAACAAGATTCAGGAATTACTTAAAAATACTTCACAATATATGTCCGTGTAATTATACTTTAGCTAAATTTGTGGATATTGATGAGAGCTGTTCATATTGTTCAGATCAACCAGAACAATTGTTACATCTTTTTTTTTACTGTTGCTATTCAAAAAAAACTTTGGGAAGATCTAGGTATTTTCAACAAAAATCTGGATACAATTTAGATTTAACATGTAAAGATGTGTTCATATATTATGAATCAAAAATTATTTCTGTTAGCTTTATGGTAAATCTTTTCATTTTATATGGTAAATTTCATATGCATAAAAGTAAAAGGTGTAACTCTAAACCATGTTTTAAAGGGGTCATATGATGCGATTTCACGTTTTCCTTTCTCTTTGGAGTGTTACAAGCTGTTCGTGAATAGATAAGATCCCTAAAGTTGCAAAGACTAACGTCTCAAACCCAAAGAGATATTCTTTATAAAAGTTAAGACTCGTCCACGCCCTCCTAAAACGCCTCGTTTGAACATGCCCCCACATGTCTATGTCACTGTGTGGGAAGATTTGCATAACACCGCCGAAAATGTTCACGAAAAGAAAGAAGGCGTAACTTTGATTCTCGCTGTAGTATGTAGCCATGTCTTGGAGACGCTGTGTGTTTCGTTATGAAAGCAAAACTACTTTGTTTTGGTCTTCCAAAAGAGGACACAACTAAATATTCAGATGTGTGCAACGCATTTTACGGAGGACGAGGACTGATTCCTGGGACAGACCCTTGGTAGCAACACCCTGTTCAAGTAGGTATCACTGGGGCTATATAGGTAGAGTGGTGCCCAAGGTGAAACCGGGGCCTGACCGACTCAAAGAAAGGGCACGAAGCCGCAGCGCGTAACCCCTACCATACAGGATTTTAGAAAGAACGCAAAATGCTTGATGTGCGTCCTTACCACAGCGTGGATTTTAGAAAGTGCACAGAGACTTAGCGTGCGCACTTACCATAACATGGATTTCAGGGATACCGTTCCTAAGGGGTCATAGAGGCTGTTTACTAGACAGGCCTAGAGACCCTATGTGACCATGGCACTCTGAAGGAGCAGTCCATAGCATACACAGAGCACACATAGATGGAAATGGCGCATCCCATAGAACAATCTCTACAGCGTTGCTCGTAGATAATCCTGAAGGGTAAGCGTACAGCAAGCTTAACCATAAACGCAGGGTATCAGGGAGCGATGCTACCTAGATTAATGACAGCTCACCAGGGAGGCAGCATTGTCAACCCAATCCAGCCCTGTGCTCTCTACCCCGATAGAGAGCATGGGTCCCATTTTAACCAGACCCGCAGAGCCTGGTAGCAACGGGGCCCAGATCATGCATGGAGAGCTGTTTCTCTTCAGATCCAGAGCACTCGGGAAGAGTTTCCGCAGAAACACCCCTCACTCATACCTCAAGGAAAATAGTGTACTCAAGCCCACTCCACGGAGGGGTGACTCACTGGTTCACCGTGAGGGCAGTGTGATGCAACTAGCGGACTGCAGAGTGGAGTTTAGGGAGTAAAGCCGCTCAACGCCTCAGCGAGAGGAGCTCTACTCAGAGAAAAATGGATATCCTGAAACAGGAAACCCCTCGGGGCGAGACATGGGTAGGGCGTCCCAGTCGGGGCAGCCTCTTGAAGCAAATACCCAGCCAGGACGTCCAGGGGGGCATCTAGGAAAGCATACACTCTGGAGACCTCACCAGAAGGAAGGACCCGCAGGTCCTTGGATTGCAGTGCTGTACTGGGGACTTGATGACCAAGAAGGCTCCCACAGAAGCCTAATGACTTGGCCACATGATCCAGGAGGCATGAAGCCGAGAACAGGGCTATCATCCAGTCTGGATCCAGTATCGACGAGTGAGGCCATCACCGTAACAAGTCGATAGCAAGGGTTCTGAGTGCAGCAGAACGGGTGCTCGCCGAGGACCTACCCCAAACAAGATCAGAAACACAACAGACAGGTCCCAGAAACACTGCAAAGAAGGCTAGCAGAAGGATTCACACAACCACCAGCGAACAGATTTGAAATGGATCGTACTCACCCACCATGGTTCCCACGCATGAGCTCAGTTCAGGAGGCAAAGTCCGAAGAGGCCTCGGGTCCGGACCATCAGTAAGGTAGTTTCTATGCTTAGACATAGAACCTAACCAAAAACATCATAGGTCCAGCATGAGAGACTGCAAGCAAGCGCAGAAGGTTCCCACCTAACCTCGGTCAGGTGGAGTTGATGGTGGTTACAGGGGAATTAGGAAGGGGAAGATGAGGGCAGATGTTAAAACCCCTGAGGGAGGTGAGTAGATGTTCAGGTCTTACTCTGGTCCAGACGAGAGCGTTGAGAACGCCTCTTCTGGATCACCTCCCTCAGGTCTTACCTACCTCCCTTTGACTCGCGCTTCCTCCTAGCCCCACCCACAGGTGGGGGAGGGGCACGAGTCGTGACACTAGCCTTCTGTGCCTGTCTCTGATCCTCAGACCAGGCCAGGACCCCTGCATTGTTTGG
>NW_015635083.1:448766-475562 GCF_001515625.1 Sinocyclocheilus rhinocerous
GCTGAAGGAACTGTCTCGACAGACCCCTAGTAGTAACACCCTGTTAAAGTAGGTATCACTGAGGACACATAGGTAGAGTGGTGCCCAAAGTGGAACTGGGGCATGACCGACTCAAAGAAAGGGCACAAAGCCGCAGCACGTAACCCCTACCATACAGGATTTTTAGAAAGAACACAGAATGCTTGATGTGTGTCCTTACCACAGCGTGGATTTTAGAAGGTGCACAGAGATTTAGCGTGCGCACTTACCATAACATGGATTTTAGGGATACCGTTACTAAGGGGTCATAGAGGCTGTTTACTAGACAGGCCTAGAGACCCTATGTGACTGTGGCACTCTGAGGGAGCAGTCCATAGCATACACAGAGCGCACATAGATGGAAATGGCGCATCCCTAGCTAGTAGTAAGTTACCTAGCTGAAGGAGCGTAGCACCCAGCTCTCAGCTGAGAGGGGGAGACAGATGCTCGACCTACAGCGTGCTCGTAGATAATCCTGAAGGGTAAGCGTACTGCAAGCTTAACCATAAACGCAGCGTATCAGGAAGGCAGAGCAAAGGGCCTAGTAGCCTGATGTTGCTGGTTCAAGGAGCTCTGGGAAACAGAGAACTCAGCCCTCAAAGTGAGAGGAGAACTCAGAACCCTCAGAGAGGGGTAGCGTGCTCTTAGGTGACAGTCTGGAATGAAGGGAGCACTGCTAAAGCCCACCACGAGAACAGCCCACGGAGCGGGGAATTCAACTCCTCCGGAGGGGAGGGAACTCGGATGCTCGGAAGGGAGCAGCATGCTCATAGATGACCCTCTAAAGTGAGGGGAGCGATGCTAGCTAGATTAATGACAGTTTACCAGGGAGGCAGCTATTGTCAACCCAATCCAGCCCTGTGCTGTCTACCCCAATAGAGAGCATGGGCCCCGTTTTAACCAGACCCGCAGAGCCTGAAAACAACGGGGCCCAGATCATGCATGGAGAGCTGTTTCTCTTCAGATCCAGAGCACTCGGGAAGAGTTTCCGCAGAAACACCCCTCACTCATACCTCAAGGAAAATAGTGTACTCAAGCCCACTCCACGGAGGGGTGACTCACTGGTTCACCGTGAGGGCAGTGTGATGCAACTAGCGGACTGCAGAGTGGAGTTTAGGGAGTAATGCCACTGAATGTCTCAGCAAGAGGAGCTCCACTCAGAGAAAAATGGATAGCCATTTTCCTCCGCAGGTGGGGGAGGGGCACGAGTCACAACACTAGCCTTCTGTGCCCATCTCTGATCCTCAGACCGGGACGGGCCAGGACCCCTGCATTGTTCGGGCTCAGACCTGGACCTTCGTGGAATGAAGGTTTTGAAGGCCGCTGAGCGCGTCTTCGCCTCCCTAAACTTCTCGACCACCATCTCGACAGAGGTACCGAAAAGTTTGGAAGGCGAAACCAGAGCATTGAGGAGAAAGCCCTTCTCTTTCTTCCCGATATCTGCCAGGTTCACCCACAGATGTCTCTCTGTTACCACCATGGCTGCCATAGATCTGCCCATAGCAGTGGCGGCCAGCTTAGTGGCACGGAGAGCAAGATCCGTGGTGCGGAGCAGCTCAGCTACCTCATCAGGGGAAAGGCCCTGACCCTTATCCAGGTCTTTCAGCAGATCAGCCTTGTACACCTGAAGCACCGCCATCGTGTGCAACGAAGCAACAGCCTGACCTGCTGCTGCGTTTGCCCTGCCATTTAAGCGAGATGTATCCTGAAGGGGCTTAGATGGCAAGGAGGGAGGATGTCTCACCCACAGAGAGATAGCTAGCTAGCATCTCTTCTATTGGGGGCATCCTCTCATAGTCGCTTTCACGCATCCCGTCAATGTTGGCATAACTCGTATGCTGGAACTTATGCATGCGAGAGGAAAACAAAGAAATGGAAGGCTCACTTGAGCTGGGGGGCTATGGTCAGAAAGATAACGCTCGTCGAGATGACCCCGCGGCACCACCTTCTTGGCCCGCTTCCATGGCAAGTCGAGCCTCACCGTGGCGCGTTCCATAACCTCCAACAGCTCATCATACGCAGGGCAGGAGGATTGAGAGGGCTCCGTCTCGACTTCTTCGCCCTCCTCAGACATCTCCTGCTCTTCCTGGGCAGAACCCAACAGAGCACTAGCCGCTGGATCAGATGATGTCAGGGAAATTGCATCATCATCATCCAGCAGCTCGCCCTCGTCCACGGCCAATGAGCGCGAGAGGGAAAGCCCTCCTTAAACTCATTGGCCAGATCCGCCTGCGATCCCCATGAGGCTGCCCCTCCTTTCTTGAAAAGACAGACAGACGAGAGCAGAGCTTTTTCATAGAAAAAATGGTAGTGACGTCATAGGCTGTCGCTGGCCAACGTGTTGTAGTTTTGTATGTGTGCTTCAGACACGGGTCACGCCAAGGCGTTCCCCATAGCGACCCATAGAGGACGAAGTTCGAAGTTCCCTCGGAATTGAACAAAAATGAATATATTTTCACCATAGAGAATTTTACATAGTGGTCATGTAACAAGATTTGTAAATCTGACTGCATGCTTAACCATGCAGTTTAAGTCACAATAAGTCTTACCTTAGTTCACTTACTGTTGTAAGTTGTATGACCTGAATACACTAGCTATGCACCACCATAGGCTATGGTACAGCATCACGTTTTATGCAGAAAAAACAGTCGTGGGACTTGAAGTCATAGTTCAGTTTGTGGCCTCAGATGATGTAATGTCTAAAATAGACGAGCTGTTCACTGCATTTTAACACTATCTCAGCTGAATTTTAGAATAGTGGAGCTTGTTTGAAAATGTTCTTTAAAAATCCTTTAAACAGTCATGAAACACTAGAACACATTTTTTGAGATGTTAACAGATGTGCTGCACATTGTTGAAAACAATGACAGACCCACACATTATTTTAAACACTAAAGGCTGGAATACACTACATAATTTTTACCCAGATTTTTGGAGTCAATTCTAGTTGCCAAATGTCTGCAGATTTTGGGCAATAGGAGTTGAACAGCATTTCACAGAATATTGCATGTACGTTCACCATAGATTTGTTTTCAGACTATGATTCCACCCAGTTGTTAGAGATCAAACATATTTGATATTTTGAGCCAATTTTTGAGCACATTTTTATTTGTCAAACATCTAACAATGAGGTGCATGTTTCTTCTGAAGTTTGTATTCAGAACGACTTAAAATTTTGGAAGCATGTGATCAGTCTTTAGTGAATGATTTTTTTCTCTCTAACTGTTTACAAAATTGTCACCTGCAGTGCTTTTTAAACATCTGTTCATTCCTGTTGCACATTCCAGACTAAAGGGGAAAATAGGTTGTTGTTCTTTCTTTCTTTCTTTCTTTCTTTTTTTAGCCATTTCCTTAAATGTTTAACCCAACTTTCTTAACATTTGACATTTGTGCATACAGTATATAGATATCATGGCTACCAAAAAGTGATCGAGAATATATTTATTGTACATTTAGGCCCAAAGCATTAAGCCCAAAGCACTCTTTCTACTCACAATCAACTAATGAGCATCCACTAAAAGACTCAATAATAGCTATTTCTACATAAATAAAACATATCTAACCCACAGTCTCATTTGGACTGTTTTGGACTAAGATGGATTGTCCCAGAGAAACCAGTGTGTAGGCCTACATATAAAATAGTATATATAAATAGTAAATAGTAAATTCTAAATTAACCACTTATTTAATTCAGATTCGTTCAACATGTTCCTTTGACCTAATCAAAACCCACTGCATATTAAAACTTTAATATTATGTTTTACCATGCATGTTAAGGCATGCACTTTTCAGAAACATGAAAACGTTTTCACATTTTATTATGCAAATGTTGGACTGTATTTCGGTTCATTTTCATTGCTCTTCATTGAGTGTCTGTCAGCATTATACAAGTCAAAATCTTACCTTAGTTTTTTTATTCTCTTTAATTGGTTTTCTCAGTTTAATGGAAACAAAAGACGCTTGTACAACAACATCAACAGTCTTTTTTGGGAAATAATATTTTTGTTCATAGTAGTTAGGTTTAGGGTTTATTTTCACTATTTGTTAATGTCATTCTGTTTATTTCATGACCAAAAAAAAAGGTTTGTTTCATTCTCTCACCATGCCTATTAACTGTAATGTAATATTACTGCAAGTCTGATGACTGTTAGATGAGGATATAGAATCAGAAGCACTCTATTCATTCAGTGAAAATATACAAATCCTCAGATCTGGTATATATCCCACAATTATTAATTTTCTTTATTTTTTGCTCGTTTATACACATGAAAAAGCCTAGTACAAAGTAACAAGTACATTATACACAGATAATACAGCATTTTTTAAATAATTTAATACCTTCACAACAATTGCAAAGAAATTATTTACACCAAAATATGATGTAATAAAATCATATCTTTAAATTCTCTTATTATACAGTTGTTTAGTAAATGTTCGTTAACTTTTTTTTACATGATTAATCTAACATACAGTTAAACCTGTGTCAATTTCCATCCAGAATACAACATCAAGAAACCTTTTTTTTTTTTCAATAATTTTTTTCAATTATTCTTTTTCCATAATTATTATTTTCTGTTTTTAACAGCAAATGTATTTTTACCTGGGCTAACTTTGTGCTTTTTTAAAACCAAAAAGAAAGCTATTCTAATATCTTTAGTTTTCATTCCATATATGACTGGATTGACAGTCGGAAGGACTGTGTAAATCATTAAACCACAAATCCTCTGTGCATTGGAAGAGATGCTGGGGATCCGATATGATAATGTAGCAACGGTTGAAACTATTTAAAAGAGGAAAAAAATAGCGATCTGGGCTATACATGTATTTAGAGCCTTAACTCTTGAATCAGCATGTGTTTGTTTTATACATGTGATGAGAATCTGCGTATAAGAGAACAGCTGGATAGAGATACTGCTCATCTGTATAAATGCTGTTATAAATAAACCATAAATGTTGTTCACAGTCAAATCCCCTCCACATGAAAGCAAAAGCAAAGATGCATTGTCACAGTACACGTTGGTAATAAAAGACTTGCATTTTACCATTCTAGACTGAAGTGAAAACAACACTATTATTAAGACAAAGTCAAGGCCCCATGCCAGCACTATGATTCCACATATTTTGCAGGGAGTCATGATAGAATTATATCTGAGCGGGTTGCATATTGCTATGTACCGGTCTACCGGCATGGCTGCCAGTAGAAAAGGTATTGAACCTGCATACAAATGTAGCAAAAAAGCCTGAAGAACACACGTAGGGTAATACACATCATTTGTTTCTGTTAAAATGTCCACAAGCAGCCTGGGCAGACCGGCTGTGATTCCGATTAAATCGTTTAGAGGAAGGCTGAACAGGATGTAGAACATCGGCTTGTGAAGGCTTCTCTGAGTGATTATCAGTCCAAGAAGGATTCCATTGCAGACCACAGAGAACATGTAGATCAGAGCTCCAGCCAAGAAGACAGGATATATTGCTTTGGGATGGATATCAAGTTTTGCAATTTTAAGATTAAATGTGAAAGTGGGATTTGAAAGGTTTCCAGCCATTAAAAACCTTGATGGAAAACAAAAACTAATATATTTTCACCATAGAGAATTTTACATAGTGGTCATGTAACAAGATTTGTAAATCTGACTGCATAATTAACCATGCAGTTTAAGTCACAATAAGTCTTACCTTAGTTCACTTACTGTTGTAAGTTGTATGACCTGAATACACTAGCTATGCACCACCATAGGCTATGGTACAGCATCACCTTTTATGCAGAAAAAAAAAAACAGTCGTGGGACTTGAAGTCATGGTTTAGTTGGTGGTCTTTTGACACCAGATGATGTAATGTCTGTGTCTAAAATAGACCTGAGATTTTTAGACATGAGATTTTGACATTTTAACACTATGTCAGCTGAATCTGCCATTTTATAATATTGGAGCCTATATGAAAATGCTCTTTAAAAAACAGTCATGAAACACATTTTTGAGATGTTAACAGATGTGTTTCACATTATTGAAAACAATGACAGACCACACATTATTTTAAACACTAAAGTCTGGAATACACTACATCATTTTTACCCAGATTCTTGGAGTCAATTCTAGTTGCCAAATGTCTGCAGATTTTGGGCTATAGGAGTTGAACAGTATTTCACAGAATATTGTATAATGTACGATGCGCATATATTTTTTATTTTCAGACTTTGATTCCACCCAGTTGTTGATCAAACATATTTGATATTTTGAGCACATTTTAATTTGTCAAACATCTAAAAATGAGATGCATGTTTGTACTGAAGTTTGTGTTCAGAATGACTTAAAAGTCTGGAAGAGTGCGATCAGTCTTAAGTAAAATTTTTTTTTCTCTGTAACTGTTTACAAAATGTGTACAATGTGTTTTAAATATATGTTCATTCATGTTGCATATTCCAGATTTAAGGGGGAAAGTGGTTGTTTTTTCTTTCTTTCTTTTTAGCCATTTCCTTTTTCCAGTTTAAAAACCAAAACTGAAGCGGACAACAATGAAAACCAAAAATTCAAAGATAAATAGACCCAAAAAAAGCTGCATTCTCCCTATAGGGTTATAAAAATGTATTTGACTGTGTTGTACTGTAGGTCTGTTGTGTTTGCACAATGCAGAAAACAGCATGCCTTTCTCTTACAAAAAAAAGCCCTATAGCATTGAGTATACACGTTTAATAAAAGACATTATGCATATATGCCTTGAAAATAATTGCAATTACATTAACATGACACTTGTGCATACAGTATACAGATATCATACCTAAAAGTGATCAAGAATATATTTATTGTACATTTAGGCACAAAGCATGAAACAACACCCTTTCTTCCAACAATTAACTAATGAGAATTCACTAAAAGGTTGAATAATATCTATTTCTATAAAAATAAAACATATCTAACCCACAGTCTCTTTTGGACTGTTTTGGACTAAGATGGATTGTCCCAGAGAAACCAGTGATGTAGGCTGACATATAAATAATAACAATAACCACTTATTCATATTGTTTTAACATGTTTCTTTGACCTAATCAAAACCCATTGGATATAAAGTTTTAATATTATGTTTACCATGCATTTTAACATAAGCACTTTTCAGAAATGTGAAAATGTTATAGTAATTGTGCACACAAAACACACACAAAGATATCAACATAAACGGTGTACAGGAACATATCTTCAATGATAATTCATGTTTTATACCTGAGGTCACTCAGACTCTCCAAAAGAGTAATACATTGTTCATGGATGTATCAATGTGAAAATGAACTGTATACTAAGTGACATAAATGTATTTTAAGTGCAGTTTCTTGTTCTTAAAAATGCCTAAATGGCTATAGTTATTTTATCCTGCTAAACTTTTATAATTAATCATAACACTACTATGTAAATAGTTGTGTCGAATCTCTTGGCATAAGCAGTGACAAAAATATATTTTACAAGTATTTTACATTTTAGTGATTTTCCTGCATATAATTTTTAGCAGATTATTTCGTAATTCATGACTGTTCAATCCATAAACTATTAGATTCAGAAGTGGGGGCACTAGAAAAATTACAGATTGGCATTTACATTTGAGAACCTGTGTGACTATAGAGAATAGAAATAGAATAGAAAAGATCTATATATTTTAACTCAATCAGTACATTAAATTTGAGGCTACTGCAAATATGAATAATATTAATACTTACCCTGGCATATATTTGCTAGGCCATTGAGACTTGTTTTTTACGAACGCCAGACCATTTCATCACCTTAAAATGTCTGATTGATGAGACCTGTGGGAGAGACTATTAATGGCCTCTAGTTTTGTTTTGTCACTTATAATAAACCCTTTGATAATAAACCTCTAGTGCTTCAAGAAAATTCACCAGTTATCCAACAGCCTAACTACAAACACTGTTGCTAATAAAACCTTGGGGATTTATGTCACACAGCCTATTCTTGCAAGTGTTCTCAATCTCAATCATTTTTTAATCATAACCAAAACTTCTTAAACAACTGAGGCTTTCTTACCTAGAGAACACTTTTTTACAGTTTTGCTTTTATTAAATATTTCTATCATGAACTAAGAGATATCATTGTCAGACCTTCAGTTAACAAATTTGGTTGTAATGAGAATGCAGAGCATGATCAAATTTAGTGAGAGTCACTGAACTATCTCGGTTACATATCTATAATTCTGTATCAATAACCCCATTTTACTGCACATTTTGGACATCTCCTTTCTATAACAGACTGATTCAATTAATATATATTTTTTAGTACATTAGCATAGAGCTCCCTGACCTTGATTGGGAGTGTCAAATTAGTTAGACACATTAAATGTGCCATAATGTGAAACACAGGTCTATAGGAATCCAGAATTCTCTAGACCAGTGGTTCTCAAACCTCTCCATAAAGTACCCCCAGCAGTCTGCACATTTTGTATGTTATATATCTGACAAACCCACTTCAGGTCTTGCAGTCTCCACTAATGAGCTGATGAGTTTAATCAGGTGTGATAGATGAGGGAGACATACAAAATATGCAGGGCTGGGGGTACGCCAGGACAGGTTTGAGAACCACTGCTCTAGACTTATGTCAATGTACCATGAAAACACTGACCCTACTGGGACTAAAGACCAGAGAGGAAACATATTAATTAAGTCTGCGAAACATTGGTCAAGGGAAAGCTGTGGTGAGTTGATTAAGACTGTAGAGACCAAGGGCCTGAATTGAGTAAGTGAATTAAGCCTCAGGTCACTTTAAATGCTGTAGAGTTACTGGTAGCATAGCCCAGGTTGCCCCTGCTGGTAGAGTCTGTAACTACACCTACACATCTGAGCCCAGAAAGCATCTTTTTACTTTGACAACAATTAAAAATTGCCATGTACTTTTATAAAATGCTTTTTTATGTTTTATTCATAACTGATTTTTGGAGTGGCTTCTTAGTAACAGTGTAAAACAAACTGTGTTTCCTGTCTGCTGCAAGGAGTCATACAGAGTGATCAGTCACATGATTGACTCAAAAGATGTTAGTGATTATGAAGTAAAGCATTCAAGACATTTACCAGGCCATGTCTGCAACTGAGTTGAATAGGAATGCAAACAAATTGCCCTGTCGAAGTACATTAGACCTCTGTGAGTGGAACTAATTGTTTCTAAATGTTAAAGGCATGTGCATTTATACAGTAAGTGCTGCATGTAGGCTTGTAAAAAGTCTTATTTTATGGAATTTCTAAAAAAAAAATGAACATTTGGATCATTTCAAGTATTGTAGGGAGGATTGTTTTACAAGGAAAAGCAATACATGACTTCATGAAGTCATTTTCTGCAGTATTTTCAGTAAGCCTCTTGAGTGAATTAGAATCCAGGGAACACAATAATTGGCCCTCTTGGATCTCTTGGCCTGCATTGTTTTGTTGTTACTGTATCTGTTTGCAGCAAGATTATTGCCATAACTGTTCCGTATGACTGTATGGCATTTCTAACATACAAAAAATTGCAATGTACAAACAAAAGTATGAAAATAAAACCATTTAATAATATAAACTAGCAACAACACTGTGTAACATCATCACTTGACTTGAAAATGTGTGCCTCAAACTATTCAAACATTCAAATTGTTAAAACAATTCAAATGTTCAGCCTAACAGTCATAAAGGGTGAATCATAAAATATAAAAATACAAAAAAAGTACTTTGGGTTGTACATTAATTCATCATTTGTGGTGATGTTTTCAATCATTGTCAAACGTCTAATCTTCAGTCACATTTTCTCAACAAAACATACGCCTATTTATTTCAGATTATTATTTTGACAAAATCTTTTGCTTATTAAAATATAAAAAATTACGACATTATACAATTTTAAAACCCTTTTGTAATGTAATATTGTGGAATGGAATATCTTGCATTGACTAATATTCAACAATAATGAGGTGAGTGGATTATCTCATTCTTCTCGTTCTGACACTACAATAACATCATGTTGGGTGATTGGTACAGTTACATAATTCATGGACAGCTTTGTGTCTTCAGAATTTAGCAGAAATCAATATATGCTTCTGTATGCCATGCCTATCACCCTTGTTCTCACTACTACAGGCCTGCAACTTTAAGAAACAGGTATTGGCCACGTTGTAACCTGATCAAGGCTTGAATAAATGATGGAGCAGTATCTGGGTTCACTATTGCCACGGTTGTTGCTGTTTGCATTTCCAAGGGCAGAAACCAGCTGAACAAAGATAATCAAGCTGAAAGACGTTTAAACAGCATCCTGCTATTAATAAACCTAAGGATGAATCCTGAGTAGTAAGTAGTTTTGGCTCTCAAGATTGCTTGTCTACATTATTGCGGTGCTAGTTTTTTTGTTTACAGTAAATTGTGTTGCTAACAGTCCACAGACTTTTTTAAGTTGCAATGAATAGAGGAGGCCTCTAATTTGTGCCATTAATATTAGTATTATCAATTTTGCCCAAAAATAATAGGTAAATAAAAATGCAGCTTAAATTGAGCATGAATGCCAATACAGTAACATGTTAGTAATATTATAATGTTTTTCTCAGTGACTACCTGTTCAAGTTGCTCCTGATTGGGGACTCTGGTGTTGGAAAGTCATGTTTACTTCTACGGTTTGCTGTAAGCTAAATATTTTACCCATCATTTTCTGTTTAAAAGTTATTCAGTGAATCATTTCAAGTAGTTGACCCAAAAATGTAAATTCTATCTATTATTTACTCACTATCATGATGTTTCAAATCTATGTGCCAGTTGTTTTTATCAATGTAAAACAAAATGGATTTTTAATTTTTTAAGAATCTGTTATGGAAGAAACGAGTTGATAATTCTGTTGATGACACACAATTATTCTAACAGGATGACACCTATACAGAGAGCTACATCAGCACTATTGGAGTAGATTTTAAAATCAGAACTATCGAAATGGAGGGGAAGACTGTTAAACTGCAGATTGTGAGTATAGATAGGATTACAGACATTTATATACATTCATATTCAGACTTAGTTAGTTGGTTGTGTCAGGCATGTGTTGCTTTTTTTGTTTCATCTAATTATTAGATCGGTTTTAAACAAACGCTTGTGGAACAAGATGTTTAAAATCTAATTATTTTTGTAAAGTGACAAAAACTGATAATTTGCTGATTAACGGACTAACCACCAGTCACTTAAGTGTTGGCAAAAAGGCCCTAAATGCTTGGAGGAAGAATGATATACTTTCATTTTTTGCAAACAACATATGTGTTATGCCTTTTTGTAACATTTTTTCATGTTTCTCTGTCCTGAAGTGGGATACAGCAGGGCAAGAGCGATTTAGAACAATAACATCCAGCTATTATCGAGGGGCACATGGCATTATAATTGTCTATGATGTCACAGAGCAGGTAATACTTTTAAATATTGCAAAATGTTATAACATTTTGGGTATAGAGAATGTTTAAAGAAGTACTTTGCTTTTACAGGAGTCTTTCAACAATGTGAAGCAATGGTTAGAAGAAATTGATCGCTACGCCTGTGAAAATGTCTCCAAGTTGTTAGTCGGTAATAAGAGTGACCTTGCTTCAAAAAAGGTGGTAGACTTTACCACAGCAAAGGTAAGCCCTCTGCTAATGCAAACTTATGGTAAAGTCTGTTCTACAGAAATGGCAGATCCAAGCAAATATTTTAACTTTCATTTGCACTGTTTACAGGAATTTGCTGAGTCACTCAAAATCCCATTCCTGGAGACAAGTGCCAAGAACGCAAACAACGTAGAGAAGGCATTTTTAACAATGGCCTCTGAAATCCAGAAGAGGATCGGGACGGACAGCGTTCAGAATGAAGCTGTTAAAATGGGATCCAAAATAAACAGTGCCCCCTTATGGCCTGGTGGAGAGAAGTCAGTGGCTGAGGAGGTCAGCTCTTGTTGTTAGTGCTCAGTATCTTTTAAATTCAGGGTAACATAAGGTAATATTTTTGTTTATCATTTTATGTGTTTCTCTTTTTCCTTCTTTTTCATTCTAAATGTAAAATAAGCCATTGATTTAATGTTTCCATGTTCTAATGAGCTAATGAAAGTGGTACATGCCTTTTCTGTAAATCATTTTCTGATCAAGCATGCATTGTTCTATGTTAAGTGCTCTTTTCTCTTTTTGGTGATGGACAAAACCTATTAGCATACACAACCATTTAAAAGTTAGGGGTTGGTCAAATGTCCTATTCTTAAAAGAATCAATACTATGAAATCTAAGAGAAGTTTAGCTTAAAATATATTTACTTTTCAATTTCTCAAAAAATAAAAATGTATATACAATAAAAAGTAAGCTTTTTCTGAGTGTCAAGCAATCTCTCACTGTGCATTGCATATACAGAAGCATTTGCACTGCATATGAATCTAAATAAACACTCAGATCAACCTAATGTGCAAGTAAGTATTACATGCGCAGATAAAGCACTGGCCCAAGAGTTGTTGTGCATGACACTACATTATGTCTCAGTGTCACGAAGAAATAAATAATAAATCATGGTCATTATCTCATGGATCTCATTAGTGAAAAAAAAGTCAAGTAATAATACAATTAAGGAGATGTAATATACATAATGTGATGGTCATATTTGGACATTTATCTCAATATATAATATTCATTTTTATGACATTTCAACATTTTTGAAAGGTGCGCATCTTGATTTATAATAAAAGCTCTAAAAGGGTTCAACTTTTTTAGGTCAAGCATTGCAAGCATTTGAATCAAACACAAAATGGCACTGAACGTTACTACACGACAAAACAACTCCAACTCAAAACAAGCTCAGCTGACAAGATCACAACATAATATTCAATCACTAAAGGTTTTAGGCCTGTTTCACATATCCTGTGGGCTCATTTTGAGCTAAACACTCAAAATGATTTATTGGGTTACTACAATGTAGGAGAAAGACTCTAAAACACAATGCAATGCTTAATTCAAAATACAAGTGAAACACCTATCAAAAATCAATACAGTAAATTCCCTCATATTAACACAGTACACTGGGCTGAATTTTTACAGAATTTCTTACATTAAGTCAGTTTACACTAAGTATTTCCTTTAAAAACAAGTGTCTTTTTTCAAACAAATATGTCGCTCCATCATTTTATGTTGCTCTAATTCAAAAGATTCTATTTCAAAAGATTATGTTGATAAGAAGTTATTCTGTTTTCTGCTGATTTCAGCATGTAGTGCTCCAAAAGTTGACTTTCAGTGCTTCTTCTTGGACGCAGAACTGCCAAATGCATTGTGAAAGCTGTTACTTGTTAATATGGTCAGGGTGTGTGAAACGGGCCCACAAGCTTATATAACAAGAGAAAATAAAAACCATCAATAGACATTACAACCAGGACTTTTTGCCAGTAAATCTAGCCATGTTGGCTAATTTCAGCCTCATGCGTTCCCTCTCCTCTGGGTTCCTCTTTGAGGTGCATTCAAGAGTAGAGTCAGTCTCAAAGGAAATGGCTGGGCCATGTGAAAGCAAAGCCATTCTCGTCTTTTCCTCAGACAAGGTGGTTGTGGGGGACTGCAGGACCAGCCTGCTCCGCATTGAGTATCTGAGGCGTAGCAGCAAAGGGTTGCGTTGAGAATACAGCTCCCTCTCTGGCCTGATGCACAGGAAGCAGGCAGCACACAACATGCGGAAAATGTAGATCCATCCGAGGTAGTGAAGCTCCACTATGTTCAGGAGAAAACAACCCAGGCTAATGCTAAACATAAAATTAAGGAAAATGGTCTTTTCAGTGGCCCGCGACACAAAACAATCAGTCCGTGTTGGACAAGGGTACGTTTTGCATCGAAACAAATGAGGCACCTCAAATTCAAACAGGTAGTACTGACTGACAAGAAACGTGATCTCTAGGACGGAGCGGATCAAGACGTGAACAATATAGATGAGGAGAACCTGACTGGAGAGTGTGGTTGGATCCTTGCCGACCTCACCAAAATCATCCTGCAGGAGACTTTGCTCCACGCTTTCCTCATCCTGACCACTCCATTCTTCTCCCTGGTGTCCATATCCCAGTCTGACACCGTCCCCTTCCAGCTGCCCAGAATAGTCTCCCACGGAGTGCTTAGCCTCTGCCTGGACCCTCTCTGTCTCCAGTTTCTCATCTTTGGTGATTTTGTGCAGCACGTAGATGATGTAGTAGATGGAAGGTGTTGAGACCAGCACAATCTGGAAGACCCAGAAGCGCAAATGTGAGACGGGGGCAAAAGTGTCATAGCAGACGTTGTTGCAGCCCGGCTGCAGTGTATTGCAGGTAAACTTGGACTGCTCGTCGCTGTACACGGCGTCTCCAACAAGGGTCACCAGCAGGATGCGAAAGATCAGAAGCACCGTCAGCCAGATCTTACCGATGACTGTCGAATGATTCTGAACCTCTGTTAGAAAGCGGCCCAGAATTGACCAGTCCCCCATTTTTTAATCTGGAGAAATACGGAAATAGTGGAAAGGCAAAGATTTTCTGTTATGTTGTTATCTAGTATATTATATAAAATTTTATTTCTTGAAAGAATAGTTTACCCAAAAATTACAATTTGCAGAAAATTTACTCACCCTCAGGTCATCCAAGATGTAGATGAGTGTATTTCTTTATCTGAACAGACTTGGAGAAATTTAACATCACTGCATCATCATTACATCACTTGCTAACTAACGGATCCTCTGCAGTGAATGGGTGCCGTCAGAATAAGAGTTCAAATAGTTGATAAAAACAATATAATCTACAACATGACTCCAGTTCATCAATCAATATTTTGTGAAGTGAAAAACTGTGTTTGTAAGAAACAAATCCACTTTAAACTGTAAGTATTTTCTCCAAATCTGTTCCGATGAAGAAACTCGCCTACATCTTGAATGTCCTAAGGCTATAATTTTCAGCAAATTTCCATTTTTGTGTGAACTATTCCTTTAAGAAAGTTAAATAATCTACTCTTTAGCCAAATTAAAAACAATATTTCAGAAAATTTCCATTTCTGATGCCAATATGTTGATTTATGTTCATTTAAGTTCTTCATCATGCATGTTTTAAATGTATTTAAGATTAATCTAATTGCTTGATTATTTGTGTCATCTACATTGAGGTGAATTTAGGTAAATTTGGACACTTTTTGCCATTTAGGTGACTGGGGAAAAATATCTAAATTATCCTGAATTATCCTTATATCCTCCTTACAGTCGTTTTTTTAATTTGGTAGGACAATAAAATGGCTCACTCATTTAATGAAATTGTACAACATCATGACCATTACATTGATTAATATAATAAAACAGACAAGAAAAAACACTTACCTCTGGATAATTTGTCTACAAAAATGACAAAATGTGCAAAAAATTAAATTTGTATTTGAAAAAAAGGTCTGTTTGTCACCAGGAAAAGACCTCAGTGTGTGAGCTGGGGGAAACGGGCTGACCACAGGCATCTATCCAAACCCTCATTGTACTGTATTAAGACAAAGAGTCCCAATGTACAATGTCACAAAGATTTAAAAATACAATGGGATGCAACATCTCTGAATGTCCCTGAACAGTCAAACAAATTGTTCAAAAGAACCTGCTGGAATGGAGAAACAATGCTAATTCATTAGAGATTTTGTCCTATACCTGCTCTGAGCGTGTGAAAGCTAATGAAATTATTTTCTGCATGATAAATAGTTAAACACAATATGAAAATAAACATTTAATCTGTACTGACCCATTACACTCATCTTATTCTTATTGAATTATTGTCAAGTAACTCAGGCTTCCTAATGTTGAAATGTATTATAAACACAACACAATATGTCATCCTTTGGGTAAAAACAAGCAAAACAACAGTCTTTTAATATAATAATAATTAAATCATGAAAATCCTAATTAGAGCTTTGGTAAAAATTTAATTCTGTGAAATCTTTTGAATTAAGAATATAAATATGCTTTAAAATATAGTTTTCAAGTGCAATACAGCAATTCAAAATCATAGTAATAAAAGGTTGATAACTTTAAAGTTACAGTTGCATCTGCTGTGCTAAAGAATGAAAATATGTCATATGCAATTAAGCAAAATAAAAAACTGCAAACAAACAAAAGACAGACAGATGCATTTTACAGTTAACATTTTGCACATCGTCAGTGTTTTCACTAGGCTACCTCACCATCTGCCCCCGACACACAATATCCAGAGTAAAACATAATTTGCACCGCCTCGACATCTGTCTTGGTTACTCCATATACATGCAATTAAATTCAAGTTTATTTGTATAGCGCTTTTTACGATACAAATCGTTGCAAAGCAACTTTACAGAAAATTAAGTTTCTACAATATTTAGTAGTAGCTTATCAGTGGTGACTGTCAGTTTATGTACATATGGCAGAAATGTATGGAAAAATCAATTAAAGACGTAATCAAACAGACGATGAACACTATAAACAGCAATTATTATATGTGAAGTAGCACAATTGAGCAGACACAACTTTTCCTAAAATTTTAGACATAAACGGAAGATTTGAAATGGGTCTGTAATAGGGAGACGTACAAGGGATTTCTTTCCCTCTTTTCCCCCTTCTCCGTCTCATTCACACTCTTTTTACGTGCTTTTTGCCTTTTTTATTTTAAGTTAAACACTTTTAGCTGACAGCTTATTCCTTAGTTTTGTGTACTCATTGATTTTGTTATGACACAATTTGGATGTTTTGATCAGACGCAACGTCCATGTCTGCGTATGTAATAATAGAATACGATGATTATGTGCATTTTTGGCACAGTTTCTGTCTTTGGCGTAAAGGAGTTCTGCCTGCTCTTGTTCTTGCCTTTGGTTTTTTTGACAGATTACATGAGCAGATATGTTGATTTTGATGTCACAGATGTTTAATGTTGGCATTGTTATTAAGCTATTTTTCTCTATTTCACCAACAGGAACGGCTGTAATAGGCTTAAACAGATTTAACTGTGCATCTGCTGTCTTCACCGATCACTGTTAAAGTTTTGAGGCTTGCGCAGCAGATCAGAGTGTGTCAGTTTTATATCATATTATAAATTCCAAGTCCATTTTCCACATTATGACTAGGCCTGTCACGATAACAACTTTTTGTTGTGCAATATATTGCCCCAGAAATAAAGGTGTTTTGCAGTTTAACATTGCTATATGGTCAGCCCATGCTCATGCTGCTGACGTCCATTAAGCTTATGCATGTAATGATTGATGAAAGCATGCATTGCATTGGTATGTGAAGTGCAAATGTAACTTTTGCACTGATGCATGAGGAATCTGCATGTTTGCACTGAAATGTGAATGCTTGCTTAGGTTATGGCAGTTATTGACAGCATGCAACTCTTTTTACCATTGATCTGATATGAGTTTATACTTTAAACTTAACATAAAGGTAACAAATGTTGTTCACCCTTATGGCAAATTCCTGATGTTCCCCATTTGCTGAATGATTCAGTGCCATTTTGTAGAGATCGACCAATGTTATTTTTTTAAATGATATTTTTCTGATTTTTTGATTTTTGACACAAATGATCAGACTATATTTATGCAAAGTTGTTTTTTTGCAGTCTTCGCTTCATTTAACCGTTAAGATTCAAATGTTATGTGATTTTCATTTAGAATCAGTACATTAAATAAGTAGGTTACTTACTTTACCTGTGAAAACTGTTGTTTCCTGTTAAATGCATTGGAATTACTAGGTGCTATTCTTTAGAGATCCACCGAATGATGTAATTTACCAGTGGAACCATTGGTGGAACATTTATGCATTTGGCAGATGCTTTTATACAAAGCCAATTGCATTGCATTCAAAGTACACGTTTTTTATCAGTTCTTGCTTTCCTTGGGAGTCAAATCCATGATCTTGGCATTGTTATGCTCTTGTTTGAGTGACATTTGAATTGTTGGTGTGGTTTCTGAAATGTTAAACTTTTGATAAAGGCATCACATGTATTCATTTGTCAGAGATGTCACTGCAGTGACAATAATGCAGTTTTGATGGGGGTGCTTAAGTGTAATCCACAGATAATTCATCTAGCAAGTTGTTGTGCCAGAAACACCCAGATGTGATAAACAGTTGTCACATCCTGTTATGATTCATGTGCTTTATTCTCTATGCAACTCTGTTTCATCGTATCATCATTCGCTCATAGCAGTTTACATGCTGTCATTCTCTGTAAATTAGTGTCAGGTATGCTATTTCCTTTTATGTTTTACAAAGTTTTATATTAAAGGAATAGTTCACCCAAAAATTATCGCTGAGAATGTCCTCACCCTCAGACCATCCAAGATGTAGATGAGTTTGTCTTCATCATATATGTATAAACGTAGCATTACATCACTTGCTCACCAATGGATCCTCTGCAGTGAATGGGTGCCGTCAGTTTAAAGTTAAAAATGTCTTGATGTTTTGTTTCTTACAAACGCGCATCTTTTGGCTTCTCAAGTCATTACTTGATGGACTGGAGTGGTGTGGATTATTGTGATGTTTTTATCAGCTGTTTGGACTCTCATTCTGACGGCACCCATTCACTGCAGAGGATCCACTGGTGAGCAAGTGATGCAATGCTACATTTCTCCAAATCTGATGAAGAAACAAACTCATCTACATCTTGGATGGTACATTTCAGTTTATTTATTTTTTTTAGGTGAATCATTCCTTATAAATAAATAAACACTTAGCACTATACAAAACATCATAACCTCAAATTAAATAAAAATAGTACCTCATAAAACATTATTTCATAATGATATCAAAGTTAAGTATCGTGACATTACACATCAGTAAGAATTACTGTATCATGATGAAAATAAAAACATACAAAATAGGCCTACAAAAACAAGTTTCCAAAGAAGTGATAATAGCAGATTTGCATACCAGAGTTAAAGAAATGAATAGAGGTGCTAAGAGATTTTAGTTGCAATCCTGCTTTAACACACCTGAATACCTCGATCACCCTTTATGTCGTGTAATGTAACCAGAAGCTGTATCTTTCAATACATAATTTTAGACATTATGTTCTTTTTCTGTGTCTATAGTGTACAAATAAAAATACTGGATGGATACAAAACTGTTAGTTTGTGGAGCGAGATATCTAGGTCTCTTGTTTGTTTGCTGGCTGCATTATACAATCTAATGGCTATGCTTTAATCAACTATAGAAAACAACGGGGGGGATAAATCAGTGAACAGCTTTGATCACGATGAACGCACAAAACACTGATTGTTGAAATTACTAGGGTATGTCCTTATTATTTTCAAAAGTATAGTCAATAAGAAGAATGACCGAAATTATACTACAGTAGCCTATAACATGTCATTCTTCTAAATAAACTGTTACATCACTTATTATTAAAGTGTTCACGTCTTCATTTATTCCAAGAAGGTTCCTCCTCCTCAAGCAAATATTTTTGTTTTCCCATTTCAAAAGTGCAGTGGCAGAAACTGTTGGTGGATAATAATCATCTAAAACCTTTAATCTGTTAAACCACAGAGTGGAGGAGAAGTGAATGAATATGTTCCCGTTTTAAACACTCTGGAACATGTCTCATCTTGACAATAAAAGCAGTCGCTGGAGCACAGGTGATTTTTATATGGAGTGGATACTTCAACAGCGTATCAAAATTCAGATGATGCTATTTTGTCTTTAACTTGTCCAGTACTGCATTTCAGAAGTTACATTTGCAGTCTGTAATCTGAGCAAGAGAACCAGATGCAGCAGATGTCTCGCCACATCAATCCCCACAAATATGCTACCCAATATATAGGCTATTAATCTTCAAATGATGATGTTGTGGCCTTTAAACTGAAACCTCAGACATCACAAAAGCTGTTGGCTAATCTTACATTATATGCAAATGAACATGTCAGTCTCATTTTCATAGAACAGAACAACACGATATGTTTCTTTGAAATTATATCAGAATCTGCAGTCAGGCCTATTTCATTTCATTTAGGCCTGATCTAAAGATGGCGGCCAATTATTAGTTGATTAACCATTTGAATGTCCAACTATGATTGTTCCAATCAAATTCAGTTACATTTACATAGGAGACTTGAAGTGTTTAGTTCATAGTCTCTGTTTTCTGAATCTGAGAGGGATTTACTTCGTCCGTTTCTAAACAGCTGTTTGGCGACATCTTCTGGAAACATCTTATAAAACACTATCTACTAACATTTTAGCAAATCTCAAGTTAAAGTATTCAACTCATCCAACACTCTTTTCTATCTTTCTATCAGTGCTGGTCTTATAAAGTATCCCGTTACGCTGTGAGAAACCACTGTAAACAATTCAGAGCGCGAGTGAACTGTCGGAATGAATCGGACTGAATCCTTTCAGACTTTAGATCGAATGAGTGATTCGTTCGCGAACTTCGCATCGCTTGCTCTGATTTCAAACAGATGATAACATGCACATGCATGATTATCAGGGGAAATTACTCCCAGGTCACTGTATGGTAATCTCCAGTGACATATGGATTTATCAGTGATGTGATCTGCATAAGTACAATACAAAATAAAATAAAAAAAGCGTAAATTATGTTTTTAAAGTTTATTTGTTTTGTTGTGTGCTTTTCCCCCATTTTGAGCACGGCTCCTGAAACTTGTTTTAAAGGAACAGTTCATCCAAAAAATAACATTTGCTGTTAAAGGCAGGGTATGTGATTTTTCAAAAACACTTTAGAAAACTGATTCGGGCCGAATAGCAATTTTTTAAAATTTGAACTAGCACCTCATGACTACACCACGTTATGTACGATAAGCTGCAAATGACACAGGCACAAGTGGAATGTAAAAAACACGATGACATTAATTTTTAAGTAAATATAATGGGCGATATATTGCGTGACCAAAAATGATTGAGGTCATGTACATATATTGTGTGATATGTCGATATATTGATTATTGCGACAGGCCTAATTATGGCTGTGCACACAACGCAGATTATCATATGTACCAATACGCCGTTCAAATATATAAGCTCACAATAGCAGCATATTTTAAATGCATTAAGTTTGCTTCAGATTTCATTTTGCGTTTAGTCACGCTTGTCAGATTTAGATCTGCGTTTTGAAGTAGCTACAGTTCTTGCATTTTTATGTACACTGCTCAACCTCCATATTATTTATGTTGGAGTGACCCCAGCCTTCAATGCAGATTTGTATCAAAATCATCCAAGCGGCATGAAGAGCAGGCCGCTGTCACTGTTTGAATGCTTGATGTGTGGCAAACTTGAATGCATCCAAATACAAATATACTCAAAGAATGACTGCTAACCCATAACAGCAAATAGTGCTGGGTTAACAATGTTCAGAGCTCCCAAAGCAGCTGTGTCCCATCTAATTCCACATTTTGTAGAGCGAGGTCACCTAATCAAGCTCACAAAGACCTCCTACGTGGTTTTTAGGTGAAAATGCAAACTGAACACGTCTGTTCTTACATACTTTTAGGATATGTAAGCCTGTAAGCTTTAATGTGGCATAGCGTTTCCCCGGCTGTCATCAGAGGCAGGTCCAGCCTGCAGGTCTCTCGTTACTGTAGGCTTTACTATATTTCCTCAGTGGTACAATTGTATTGGTGAATGCTTTTTTGTTCGTTGTCTGTCATTTCAAAGCTTAAGTTGCATACGTTTTTCTTTAGTTTTAATTTGCCTAACTATTGATCTTACCCAGTAGACGCCATAATCCCACTCTGTCTCTCTCCCGTCCCGCTTACTGTTTTTATTATTATTTTTTTTAATGGTGGGTGTTTACGCAGTTGGCTAGAGCTGTGCTGATTGGGGAGAACGGAGGTGCGCTCACTCTTGGCCAGGGCAAGTAAGACTGCAACTCAAGGCTGGCAGTCATGCATATGCTCTGGAACAGAGTAATATCGCGTCTACATCGCAGGCTTTGCGATTAGCAAATCGCAATGTCTCAAATCGTGATTTCGATTAATCGCTCAGCCCTACTGTGCCGTTCTTTGTCATAAATACAGTTTACAAAAGGTTACGAGGGAGCAATCGGTTTCCCATCTACTGTAAAGTTTTCGCTGACACCTCATCACACCACAGCTGTTTCCTCCAGCGAAAATCTAGCCCTTAATACATATGAACGCATACTTTATATTACAGTGCATGTGGCATACCATACAGTCATTCACAGAACTGATTAAAGACAGTGATAGACAGCACTCAGTCAGTTCACTCATTTTAACTAAATATCAGAGTGATTGACAGAGATACATTAGAAACATTATGTGAGGTTTTGTATTAAATAGGGAAATGAGAGCATTCGAGGAGCATGTAAATGCTATTTATATATATTTTTAATGTTCTTTAATGTTATCCATGTTTTTTTTTTGTGGCTCTTTTTTTTTTTAAGTATCTGTTCAGGCACCGTTTAGGCAACCGGTACCGTTTTAAAAGTATCGATTTGGCACCTGTATCGTAAAAAACCCAATCGATACCCAACCCTAGTAATCCAATTTGTTGTTCATTCTTTAATTTATAATCATGTTTTGTTATGTTTTTGTGTAGTTTTTATTTCTTAACCTGTAACAGATTTTGGCCACCACTAAAAAAAACTTATTTTATCCTCTCCTATCTATTTTGGTATTTAGTAGTTTACTCCAAAAAAAATTATAATATTCGTCGTTTTCGGGCCCGCATGGCATTTTAAACCGATATGAGATTCTTTATTTTGTGGATCACTAAACAAATTTAGAAAAATTTTAACACTGCCTTTTTACAATGAAATTGAATGGAAACAGATGCTGTCATACTCAAATTGAATTACTGTAATAATACTGTAATAGCTGTATTGCACTATATTCCACATTTTTTATTAAAGATATAAAGTTGTCAGCGCTGATAGGCTTGTGGGCAGCGCACGAACATACAGCGCCCTAGTGCTACGGGCGTCCCAAGTTCGAATCCCGACTCGAGGACCTTTCCCGATCCCGTCCCCCTATCTCTCTCCCACTTTGCTTCCTGCCAGCTCTGATCTGTCCTATCATAATAAAGGCAAAAATGCCAAAAAATAAATCTTGAAGAAAAAAAATGTCGTCATGAACGGATCGTTTTCCCCTCCACAGTAGCTCTCAAATTTCATTTGCACTTTCATTTGCACATAGCCTATTCAAACATGCATGAACCAACAATATTTAGCAGCATAAACATAAAAATTTACATCTTGATTTGCCATGTTTGAATATGCAAATGATATTTGAGAACTGCAAGAATTTACTAAATGTATTGGATACTTTTATGGCAGTTTTGGTGCTTGGCCACATATGTCCCACCTTCACGTATAGAAAAGAGCTATGTGAACATTCTGCCTTCAGACTAGCAAGTCTAAAGGCAGAATGTTAGTTTTCCATGTGTGTTTTGCAGTTGTTGTTGTGTATGACATGATGTAAGTTTAGCAGAACGTCCTGAGCCTGTGAGGCCAATCACATGAGGAACCGCTTTCATTACAAGCTCAGATCATTTTACATGCAGTAGATTTATGTTTGCAGGCTGCAGGAAGCTGTAAATTTTTTTTGCAAAAACACTGAAGTCTCTGATATGATGCACACGTCTGCACATTCGCATCTTGCCCTGACGTGATCTAAAGATTCCAGTTAGTCACAGAGGGATTATGTTTGCCAAGAATTATGTCTTTTTTATGCATCTGCTTTTTCTCATCTTGAAGTATGTTGCTCTTTTATGGACAGTTTCTGGCATGTTCTCTTATATCTGAATGCATTACAGTACACATTCCTTCTCATTCTCTCTCTCCCTCACTTTCTGTTCAGCTTTCTCAATCTCTCCAATATCTCATTAGTCATCCTGCACTTTGCTGAACAGCTGACTGTCCCCCTGCTAAGTCCCAGTCAGGGCTTCTCTTGTTTTCCAAGTTGCGCAGATGCCCTGGAAATGAGTCCGTTTCTATTTTTGCTGAACATTTAACACCGTCTCTCAGCTGAGGTCGTGTCTACCTCATACTGGCCAATAGCAAAGCTGGCCCATAATATCACAGCCAGGCTTTTCACACAGATCGGGCTATGAGTTTGCATCATGTGTTCAAAGCGAATGATAGGCCTACAGAGTCAGGTTTTATTACAGAAGATTTTGTTATTTATAGTTATTGTTTAATATAGAATATATATTGGCTGATATTTAGTATTTAAATTAAACCTTTATCATCACTTAATGCTTGCTTAATTTTTAAATGTACTAATAATTTAATAATCCTTTTACATGTAATATTTAGAAGTCTTAAAATTTAATGTTTTTTCATACTGTGATATTGTGATGCCTAAATTCCCTTGTAGCATTAAAATGACTCATTTCTGGTTTTCATTTTTAATATATTTAGTCAAAACATTATAAAACTTTAATATCAGCCGTTTATCAAGTATCAGCCATGCCATAAAAAATTATAGTTAGGCTTAGCATTCTTTATTGTTTTTAAAGTTTAAATGTTCAAAAGTTTAGGGTCAGTAAGATTTTTCCTCCTTCAATAAATAAATTAATATATTTATTCAGCAAGGATGCATTAAATTGATCAAAATGGACAGGAAAGACATTTGTTACACGGGATTTCAATTTCAAATAAATGCTGTTTTCAACTTTCTTTTCGTCAATGAATCCTGAAAAGAAAATATCATGGTCTCCACAAAAATATTTTGTGATATCATCAAAAACTTTGATGATAAAAAGAATTGTTACTTGTGCACAAAATCAGCATACTAGGATGATTTCTGAAGGATCATGTGCCACTAAAGACAGGAGTAATGGCTGCTGAACATTCAGCTTTGCATCATAGGAATAAATAAAATGTTAAAATCTATTAAAGCAGAAAACATTAAAGTTGTACAAAATATTTTACAATATTACTGTTTTACTGTATTTTGGATCATATAAATGCAGCCTTGGTGAGCATAAGCATAATAGAAAACTAGTGGTTGACCGATATATTGCCAAAGGCCGACAGCAAACAATGAAAAGGGAGCGCACTGTGCTCAGGTGCTGCCGTTCTCATCGCTGTCAGAAAACAGAAAAACTTATCGGCCGATGTCGATATTTGAAAAATGCCAAATATCGGCCGATAAGTTTTTCTGTTTTCTGACAGTGATGAGAACAGCAGCACCTGAGCACAGCGCTCTCCCTTTTCATTGTTTGCTGTCACAGTTTAACAGTTCTTTCTAATAGGTATAGAAGTCTGTCTGATAATCAAATAGAATGTTAAACAAAGGAATTAAAAGGTATACAAAAAAGTATTATAACGATTGCTTTGATATTATTAGTAATAGAAAGGCAAGCATAATTCTTTCTCAGTTACCATCAGCATTCAGCATATACACATTTAAACAAATCTTAGAATGTCTAATAAACATTTAATTTCACAAACTTTGCAGACTTATTTGGATCCAGCTGTGAGATCTTGTAAAGTATGCATTTGTATATTGCATGATTGCGTGATCTCTGCGTGACGGTTGGTCCATGTGAATTGAATGCTGACAGGAGGAGAGTTCAGCTTCACTAGAGACGTGCAATCGACAAACTTTAAACTCATAATTTCAAACTATACTGCACTTTATCCATTTGCCCACCCTCATGTTCATGTCATTTTCACTGTGTGCTGTACACTGTATGTAAAATGAGTGTTACCTTGACATTATTTGAAAAAAAAATGGTTACAGTGTTTACTTCCTTTTTATTTATATATATATTTTTAAATATTTCTTTATTTGTGAAAAATACTGTAATAGGATTACAGAAACAAGTAGTTGTCATCTAAAGTATAAGTATGTTTATTTTTCACATTTCACATTTTCAAATTATTTAAAATTTCTTATGTTAGTTACAATAAATAAAAATGATATATAGGCTTTATATTGGCCATCGGCCACCCTGCTCTCTAAAGCCTTGTTCAGACTGTCAGCCCAAATCCGATTTTTGTGCAAATCCGATTGAAATCCGATCATATTTAGAACTACATGAAAACGGAACTACATGAAATCCGATTTGTGCAAATCCGTTTCGAGCTACGTTCGTATGTGGTTTGGAATCCTATTCAAATCGCATTCCTGGAAATCCGTTTCAGTCTGACTGCTCAGATCGGATTTAGCATAGCTTTTTCACGTTCTCACGCCACGTAAAACGTAAACACGTCAGACATTTTTTTTAGAAAACATAATAAATGTCTTTGCAGAAACAAGCGTATGTTGTTGTGAACTGTCAAAGTCAAGCGGAAAAAGACAATATACTGCTAGTATACTCACCTCTTTGAGTGTTGAAACCAGCGGAGATGGCAGCACGGTATAAAGTCACACATAGGGCTGGGTATCGTTCAAAATTTTTCGATATCGATACCGATACCGATACCTTGACTTCGATACCGGTTCCTGAACAATACTTTTTTCGATACCAATTTTATGAAATCAATTTTAACAAGATTACATTATCTAAAAAAAAAACTTTGGTTTTATTTTTCAGCTTGTTGATGTTTATACAGACTCAAAGACTCATCTCCTGAGCCACTGCACAAAGGAACAAAATGTAACCAACACAATAAATCAGTGCAAAATAGTTTTAATAAAGCTCAAATAGTCTTCAGTTTACACATCTGTTAGGCTACATTTACACTAGTTAGTGTTTGTTTTAAAACGCATAGCTCAGACAGAATCATAATTTCTATTCATTTTCCACTGATTTACTGATGAGCATTAGCAGCTTCCAGCTCTCTTCCATGTGTTCTCTCTTCCATGATCGCTGCTCATTTTTGGGCCCCCTTCCCTATTAAAGGGGTCATATGATGCGATTT
>NW_015635083.1:476769-476925 GCF_001515625.1 Sinocyclocheilus rhinocerous
CAAAACCAACAAAAGAGCAATAATTTACAAGTGCTATATTAGTATATTATTATTATATGTTATATTTAAATTTCACAAAGAAACGTACAGTATTTTGTCCGAGCAATAATAAAAGGACACATTTAATTTATAATTTGTCTTAAATCTCATTTTGTT
>NW_015635083.1:478145-498962 GCF_001515625.1 Sinocyclocheilus rhinocerous
ACAAATGAGGACAATAGAAGCAATCAAAACCAACAAAAGAGCAATAATTTACAAGTGCTATATTAGTATATTATTATTATATGTTATATTTAAATTTCACAAAGAAACGTACAGTATTTTGTCCGAGCAATAATAAAAGGACACATTTAATTTATAATTTGTCTTAAATCTAATTTAGTAAAAAAAAAAATCGTGAAATCAAAATCGTGAATCGAATCGTGAGTTGAGTGAATCGTGAAATCCCTAATCCTGCATGATCGCGTGTTCTCTGCATGACGGTCGGTCCATGTGAATTGAATGCGTGACCAACAAACATTAGATTTGTGATTTCAAGTTATGCTTCGCTTTATCCATTTGCCCAGAGTCATATTCATGTCGTTTTTACTGCGTGCCCAATGCACACATACTTCCCAGATTCCCAGTGTGCCCTCTTGGTCACAGTGTTTACTTTCTTTTTATTTATATATTTTTAAATATTTCTTTATTTGTGAAAAATACTGTAATAGGATTACAGAATCAGGAAGTTGTCATCTAAAGTATTTATATTTTACGCATTTATTTTTATAATAATTCATTTTCAAATTATTTCAAGTTTCTCAAACATTAATTAAAATAAATACAAATTATAATAATAAAATATAATTAAAATTAAAAATATATACTTATATATTTAATGCATATATCGGCCATCGACCACCCTGGTCTCTAAGATATCGGCATCGTCTGTCAAAAAACCAATATCGGTCGACCACTAGTGTTAAAATGCGCTTTATGACAGTTTTGGTTTTGTTTCAGGGCTAAAAGCTTCAAAGAATTGTTCAACATGCTAAGATGTCTTCTCTTTCTATCTCAGCAGGCCAATGAAGCCCTCCACCACCAGCACCAGAACAGCCTGCTGCCGCTGCTCAACTCTGAGCCGCAGGATCAAAAGCCTGTTCTTCCCATCCCACTCGACCAGAAACCCCCAGTCAGTGTGGCTGACCTCCTAAAAGACAACATGGGCGGTGGGACGGGCGGAGGGGGAGGAGGTGGTGGTCAGGTAGTAATAAAGAAGGAGCCCAAGTCAAAGACTCCCTTCATATGCGGCTACTGCAACAAGGCCTTTCGGGACAGTTACCACCTCCGGCGGCATGAGTCCTGTCACACGGGCATTAAGATGGTTTCACGGCCCAAGAAGACAACCACAGCGCCCACCATGGTGTCTCTCATTTCCACTGTGCCACGTGACAACAACGGCAACCCCTCCTATGTCTCCACAGTTGCGGGCATCTTCACCACCGCCACCACCTCCGCATCTGCATCTACGGCCGCGGGCGTGATGTCGGTTCTGCCTCAGCAGCAGCCGGTCATACCCAAGAAACCCCCCAAACCGGTGAAGAAGAACCACGGCTGCGAGATGTGTGGCAAGGCCTTCCGTGACGTCTATCACCTCAACCGCCACAAGCTCTCACACTCGGACGAGAAGCCCTTCGAGTGCCCCATATGTCACCAGCGTTTCAAGAGGAAGGACCGCATGACCTACCATGTGCGCTCGCACGACGGTGGCGTGCACAAGCCGTATATCTGCTCCGTTTGTGGGAAAGGCTTCTCTCGGTATGTTCAGCAATTCTAAACAATTGTACCTTTTTGTTTAATTTTTTTATAGAAGAAACCAATTTGTCTCACTTATTTATGTAGCGCTTAACTGTATTATTTACGATTGTGTTTGCTCAATAAATGCGTGCAAACTCTGTGCCACAATAGAAGTTCTTTTTTGTTGCAGTTTTAATAGAAAAATATTAACATGGTTTGCAGTTGTTGGAGTTATTATTAGGAATTTCACTGGTTTAGCTTTGGAAAGCTTCTTGTTGGACCAGTTTTCATAATGTAAAGACTGTTAATTTATTTGAGAAATGTAATGCATCAGGAACCTAGATGAGGTAAAATAAGCCACTTAAGTTTGTTTTCTTGATTTGTGCTTATGTGAAAGTGCAATAATAATGAAATGTCATTTTAGACATTTCTTTTTACCATAATCATGATTACTCGCGATTATCAGTTTAACCATTATTGTGCAGCCCTAATAATAGTGCCATCATGCAGTTCAGTTCAAGTTTTGCTCTCATCCATGGTCATTTTTTTTTTTATTGTTTGTGATTTCCTCTCCAACAGGCCTGATCATCTTAGCTGTCATGTCAAGCACGTACACTCCACAGAACGACCCTTTAAATGCCAAGTAACGGTAGGACTGCGCATGCCCCTCGCTCTCCTGCACACTCAAACAGTTTCATTGGTCTGTCGCACTCTGTCCACACACTGATTTGTCTTTCCGTCACTGCAGGCCTGCACGTCGGCAATTCGGTCGGTGCCTAAAAAGTATCGAACTCGATACCCAGCCCTAGTCGCACATTCCAGCTTCCTGCGTTTCTGATGCTGCCTCATAAGACGAAATCCATAATAATAAAAATAATCCAGTGCGACGGCAGCATGTCATGTCGTAAGACAATGTATTGCAAACTGTATTGCTGTTATTGTTGTTTTTAGCGTAGGCATAACGCAACGGCATTGCCATAGTAACCAATGTACATTCAGTAAAACGAAAGAGGGCTTATGGACACACAAATCGGATATGAACAGTTGCGATACACTGTGTGGACAGTCAGTTATTCAAATCAGATTCCATCCGGATATGCACAAAATTGGATTTAAGCTGACAGTCTGAACGAAGCTTTTGATATCAGCATCGACTGTCAAAAAAACAATATTGGTCGACCACTATCAAAAAATTTAAACGACAGTGTTAAATAGTAGTTGACCAATATATCGCCAAGGCCGATATATTGTCCGATATCTGGCATATTTCAAATATCGGCACCGGCCGATAAGGTTTTCTGTTTGGCCGATATGTTCGCGCACCATACTTTTATTTTGACGGTGCTGAGAACAGCACAGCGCTCACATTCTCCCTCTTCTTTGTTTGCTGTAGAACTGTTGAACAAATTAATTAAAAGGTATACAAAAAAGTATTATAACAATTGCTTAAATATTATTAGTAATAGAAAGGCAAACATTATAATACTTTTACGTTTACCGTCAGTGTACAGCAAATACGCATTTATATCATTTAAACAAATGTCTAATAAACGTTTAATTCCACAGACCTTGCGAACTTAGTCCAGTCTAGTTGTGAGATCTTGTGAAGTATGCATTTGTATCCTGTATAGGGATGTAACGATTAACCGCGAACCGGTTGAAAATCGATTTAAATATGTGACGATTCAAATCGGTTTTTTTTATTGTTTGTGATTTCCTCTCCAACAGGCCTGATCATCTTAGCTGTCATGTCAAGCACGTACACTCCACAGAACGACCCTTTAAATGCCAAGTAACGGTAGGACTGCGCATGCCCCTCGCTCTCCTGCACACTCAAACAGTTTCATTGGTCTGTCGCACTCTGTCCACACACTGATTTGTCTTTCCGTCACTGCAGGCCTGCACGTCCGCCTTCGCCACCAAAGACCGTCTACGTTCACACATGATACGGCATGAAGGCAAAGTCACCTGCAACATTTGCGGGAAGATGCTGAGTGCCGCCTACATCACCAGCCACCTGAAGACCCACGGCCAGGCCAGCTTCACCTCCCCCTGTAACAAAGGTATGTCAGTTCTCCAACAATTTTCAGATGTCCTCTAGAATGACTTTCACACTAAGAGAGGTGCCACTGGTTTCCCTGGATCCTGCCACATAAATGAGTGCTTTCTGATTGTTTGCCACCTGTGTGGTTTGATGTGGCCATTACAAAACGGAATTGTCCTTTTTGTTCACTTTTCATAATATTAGGTGCTAAAGGGTATTTTCCCCAACCTGGCCTTTTAAAGCCCACAAATGTCAGCTGTGTACTGTGAATATTGGATATTCAATTATGTAGAGGTTGGGTAAAAATTAGAGATATTCGGGCCTTAACTGTAAGGATTTTCTTCAGTTCTGATTTTTACTTTTCACTAGTCCCACCACATTATGTATTTTAATACTACTACAATTAATTTACTAAACAATATTTATATTTTTCATAAAATGTTACATTACAAATAAAAAAAAATTCTAATTTCTTTTAGGTTCTAATTTCTTTTAGGGACATATTTCTTTAACACTGTATATTTATAATTACTAGAAACATTTATATTTTTCATGAAATGTTAGATTTTTGCCAAACAATCCACAATTTACAGTGTTTACAGAAAATGTAAACACTTTTCTTTAGAAACATTGGTCTTTAACAATGTATTATATTTACTAGAAGTATTTATAAAAATACATCTTTACAAAAAAAAATTTTTTTTTAAGATTTTTTTCTTAACAACAAGCTAATTATGTAAAATGTAATGCAAAGCATTGGTTTGTAGGTTTTACTGATACTTTCAAGACCATCACAAGTAATTTTTGACAATCTAGCCAGTTTTAAATTTTTAGCCAAAAAATTATGTTGGTGACAAATTTTCAACAGCAATGTGGAATACATTGCAGTAAACCGAATGTAAAAATAGATGTATAAGATCGATAAATTTAAAATATTCAGTGACAAGACAGCTACTCGCCTGAAACTCTCACACTAACCATTGGCCATCTTTATTAATGAACCCTAGAAATCACCCCAGTGTTTTATTCACTCTTTCCTTTTTTACTTTTTCCGGTCAGACTCTAACAACGTGTGCAACTCTGCCTCAGTCACACCAGTCACTGCTTCAACCGCATCCAACACTACGGCCATGAACCGCGGCCTTGCCAGCATCCCCGTCACCATCGCCGCCCAGATGAACATCACCTCCAACACGGTCAACATCACCTCCCCCGTCAGCCTTCAGCATCCAGTCACCATCACTGGTCCTGTCAACATCGCCTCGGTCAACATCCCAGCTACGGCGGCCATGAACATCGGCCATCCCGTCGCCATAACCTCGCCCATGTCAATGAACATCACCGGTCCACTCAACATCGCCATGAGGCCAATGGAAAGCATGTCTTTCCTCTCGCAGGTCCTGCCTTCCACTCCGCCCTGGTAGAACCCAACATCCCACCCGCCTTCTCCTAGTAAACCTCATGTCTCCCGTTTTAGTCTTCCTCTCCAGATGTGAGGGAAAAAAAGAGCCTGGAGGAATGGCGAGTATAGGAAAATGGCAGTCCGCAGCGGCAAGGAATCATGCGATGTTAGCTGGCACTTTGCGTCTCTTTCGCTCCGCTGAGAGATTGTCTAGAGTTTAGTGACGGACAGAAAAAATAGTTATTGCATGGAGTGGAAGACTGACATGCTGTATGTTTGGTGATTTCACTTTTCTAGTGCCAGGAGATCCTTGCCAGTCGGCTGTTTGAAGCGGAGCGCTTCATTGTTAGTGTTAACGGTTTAAGGACTTTGGCAAATATTAACTGTGAGGATTTTATTTTTGTTACATTAGCTTGCTTATCAGTATTTCATAGTTTTATGCATATTAATGAGTCACGTACAACAAAAGGGACAGTGGCTTCCATTAATGGAAGATGAGAGGGTTTTTTTTTTTTTTTTTGGAGACAATACTCTATATTCTTCTGCTTAGTGGGGTTGAACATTAACAGTTACAATCTTGCACTGAACACATCTCTCTTCGGTGATTATTCTGATGGCAGTATTATTTTAGATCAAATATTTTGAGTGTTCGCATAGATGCCTGGTCACCAAGTGGCCGACTTCAACACTGAAAGGTCCATTATTATTCTTAAGAGCATTTAGTTTTGTAACCGTGACGTTTTTGCTCTTCCTTTCCAAAGGACGAGGGCTGTTTTTCCTCACACCGTGTCTACACCGGACGCGAGTGGCGCGGCGCGACGCGACAAAATACAATAGAACCTATTATGCTGTCTACACTGGATGCGGCGCGACAAATTCCCGACAGTAAACTGCTGCTGAGTTCTATTTATGACGTACTGACACAAATTTCAAATGATTTTCAACGGTCTCTTTGTCGCGTCCAGTACAGACAGACTTTAGCTGTTGCGGCGCGACACGACAAACGTCGCGTCCGGTGTAGATACGGTGTTAGGACCTTTTGCTCAGGAAATTTGCTGAGGGTGTCCCAACTTACTCTGCTCCTGTTATGGACAGAATCGCGCATAACGCTTTCTTCCAGACCTAATTTTCTACGCAATTAACACACTAAACATAGTTCCCTTTATTGGCGAAAACAGACGTACCTCAGAGGTCGAGGTGCCATATACTCTTCAGCCGTTGACGTGATCGTCCGTCACAGGAGCATAAAGTTAACCTCTGTTGCTTGTTCGTTTACCCCAGTCACAGTAAAAACCAAAATTGCCTTCAAATTTTCAGGGTTTGTCATATTGTTTGGAGTAACCCTGCTTAAAAATAACAGATAAAATCGGCTTGCGCAGATATCCCCAAACTAGTTATTCTCTTTGATTTTCCTTTCCCTGTTGGATATAATAAGCAATATGCCTTTTTTCAGTCCTCCTTTTGACCGAGCCGGACAGCTGTCGTACCCGTTTCATGTTATGATATGTGGAAACCGATGCAAGGTATGTAGTCACACGTGGCCCTCTAAACCAGGGTTGTGCGCACTTGTGTGATGTGAATGAGTCTCAAACAAAGAGTACAACCAGCTGAATGTGATCATACTTTAAATGATGATGTCATAGCTACCACCGCCTCAGCGTAAATCGCCGGAAGAAGGTTTAGTTTGTGTTAACTCGCACCCCCAGTGTTTCCCAACCAGCGTTGACCTGGTAGCAAAGCATTTGTGGTCTTAAGTTAGTATTACATGGACTTACATGTAGGGATGTGAAAGCAAAAATCGTTTAATGGCCTGTTATACGTTTTCGTTTTGTTTGTTTTTAAATGTTGCCTTCGGTAGAGGCGGATTATTACGACTGAGAACTGGAATTTGAGGAATGTGACTGAAAAAAACACTACAACAAAAGAAAAAACAAACGAAAGGGTTTTTAATTGTGCTTGTGATTTAAATGTTTGTCCTTCCACAATGGCGTCACTTCCGTGCCTGAACTGCATGTCTGAAAATGCCACCGTGAAACACATCAGTCTTCTCTCTGATAAGACGAGCAGTGCTCAGCGATGGAAACTGCCTGGGCGGCCAACTGCAGTTTAACTGTTTACCAAATGTGTGTGGAGATTTAGAATCTATTTTGCATATGAAATATCAAGTTGCCATGTTTGAGGAATTTGTTATTTTTTTTTATATCCTATAAAGTATTGCTCATGAAGTTACTCCTTATGCATCATTATCTTTTAAAGAACATTAATGGGGCAAAAACAAGAAAAGACTTGGTGTTCGGTTTTGGATTGGAGAGTTTAAAATGAGTCCAGTCCGTTCATGTCCTTTTGATTAAATTGGCAAACCCATGTGAAGGCCAATGAATGTATATCTTTGTACAAAAACATTTAGCTCAGAGAATGTGGTAGTTACGATAGACACATGCAAGGAAAAACACAAGTAAAATAACCTTTTATAAGACTTTTTGTATTAGAACATTAACATTGGTAATTTTGTATATATATGAAGACTAGGCTTTTTTTGGTTAGCAGAAAGGTAAAAACATTCCTACATTTTTTGTTTTTAATGTATGTCAAGAATAATTATGTAAACACATTGCGCAATGTTTTATGTGCCTTTTATTTGGGTTGTCTAAATAAAAGAAAACTGTCATGTATGATTCGCCTCATTCTCTCAATGCTTTGCAGGGAATTTTGCTTTTGTCAAATGATAGATTTAAAATAAATGCTGCTTTTTTTAGACTTTCTATTCATCAAATAACTGTTTCCAGCATTGATCGTAGTAAGAAATGTTTCTTGAGTAACAAAAAAGCACATTAGTTTGATTTCTCACGGATCATGTGACTCTGAAGACTGGACTTCTTTCCAGTCTTAAAAGTTCATGAAAATGAATACATAAGGGCATGCATTAGGCATCTGACCGTATAAGCAATGATTGATGCATATAAGACCTTTCATGTGTCTTGTTTATCTTGAGTGAATGTCATACAGATTTAAATCTATCCATCAACTCGTTGAGTATTTGTGGATGTTACTATACACAATGACAAAATATAATTCTCATATCGTGTCTGCTAATGCCATGAGCAATAATGATGATGATGGTGGTGGTGTATAAACTGGGTTTTCACTTGCAGTTAATGTAAGTCCAGGTTCCATTTTACAAAATGCTGATCAAAATTTTGATAAACTTGCAGTGTTTTTAGAATTATTCTTAGATTATTATTCTTGATAGATAGCAATTTTAAACAGTTTTACTAAAGGTAAATTATACTAAGATCATGTTGGGAAATTCAGGATAAGGGCAAGTTATAATCTACAATTAAATGCTCTATATCCTTGTCTTTTTTTTAAAGAATTATAATGCAGATAATCGCTTATTTGTAAATACAGTATAACATATATAACATTTTAAGTATACTTATTGTTTGGAAATTATATGCTTTTGAAGAAGTACAATAAAAACGCGTAAAAATATTTATTAGTCTTGATGTAATAGTTTTATTTTTTTAATAAATTGGCATTTACAAAATATTTTCATTTTCAAACAGATATGTAGGCAATACATACACAATTTTTGTAAATAATATACTTTCATGAAATGTACAGGCAATTAATTTATAGATTTAAAGGGACCCAAAAATGACATTTCTGTCATCGTTCTCACCCTCATGTTGTTTCAGCCCTGTATGAATATTTTCTGTAAGATATTTTAAAGACTGCTGGTAGCCATTGGCTTCCATAGTATAAAAAAATACACAAGTCACTGAGTACCAGCAACTGTGTTAAGAAGCAGAAGGATTAAGGTTTTGTACAACATGAGGGTGGGTAAATTATGACAGAATTTTAATTTTGGGATGAAATATCCCTTTAATTGAATTACACGTAAACTGTCACGCAGACTTATTCATTCTTATTTTATTCTTATATTTTTCTTCCTTAGAAATAAATAATTATATTCATGTTCATTTTCTCAAACATTTCCCAGCCACCTGGACGTCTTTCATTTGGACTCAGCTGGTGTAATTCCGCTCTCTGTCCACTAGGCGGCTGTGTGGCTCTTTGTTCCCTCACACACAGATTCTGGCTGTGACAGATTTTTTCCCATCTCTGATTCATCCCAATACACAACAACACACTGCTAGTTCCCTTTCTGCGGGATTTCAGGCGCTGCGGCGTGAACGCACCGATCGGGACCCAATCTGTGTCGATAGAGATGATGCATGCCGATGTGAATAGTCTTTTAAAACCCAAGAAAATGCGCAAATAGTGTCTCTTTAAAGATTAAAGAGGAAGACGGGACGGATTGGGAACGTGCGCTGTGGCGTTCTGCTTCTGTTCATTGATTCATCCCAATACACAACAACACACTGCTAGTTCCCTTTCTGCGGGATTTCAGGCGCTGTGGCGTGAACGCACCGATCGGGACCCAATCTGTGTCGATAGAGATGATGCATGCCGATGTGAATAGTCTTTTAAAACCCAAGAAAATGCGCAAATAGTGTCTCTTTAAAGATTAAAGAGGAAGACGGGACGGATTGGGAACGTGCGCTGTGGCGTTCTGCTTCTGTTCACCTAGAGTAAGTAGCTTTGTTTTTTTAAACTGGAACATTGAACTCCACGGATTGCACGATATGTTAGCTAGGTAGTTACTACACTGATAAAATCGCTATGTCGATGTTTTATGGTTGTTTTACACGTCTTTGTTTAGAGTGTAAAATCGCTATGTCGATGTTGTATGGTTGTTTTACACGTCTTTGTTTAGAGTATGGCTGTTTGGTTGCTGTTGTTAAGGGCTGTGCGTGCGGCCTCGTGTCTTATTTACACGTAAATTGTATGAGTTTAACGTATATATGTGAAGTGTAATTATGCTGTACTCGTGTTACAATGAAAACTGTGAAGTCCACATCTTGGATCTGAGAAGCGCTGTCCTTATGCCATTAATCTGGTTGGTTGTGTTTTAAAAGCTAGCTAAGATTAGCTGTCTACCCAGACAGAATTTTTGGGCATCATAGACGCGAGTGAATGGAATTTTTGGTCTTCATTGGCACGTTCTACATCGATAACCGATTCGTGAATGAATCGTTATTTTAAGTCGGATCTTTTCAGTGAATCGGTTGAACCTGTTCTCAAAACTGTTCTGAACAATTCCTTCAACGAATCGGTTCGAGCGGTTCTTGAGTCAACGACTCATCTCAGGGTCAATGCGAATCGGACAACATGCCAAGTCATTTGACCGAACACCATTGCGAACTTGTTCATTTCGTAATGACTTATATAAAAATGTCAAAACTCGTAAGAATCCCCTCTTTCGGAGATTGAAATGCATTCAGTTCTATTAAAACAAGCGAAATCTTTCAATAGAGATATGTAAATACAGTTGAGTAATGTTTCATGCAAAGGCACCTTATAATTAATTAAAACGGAACATGGACACACGCATTTACAATAAACTAACTTATTTATCATACGGAATAATAATTATTTATAATATGAAATAATAATGATTAATAATATACTGTACGATGCCACATGATAATGAACCGCTGAATCATTTTGTGAACCAGTTAATTGAAACGAGCTGTTCGAAAGAACCGATTCACGGAAATCAGACTGTCTGAGCACAATTTGCCCATTCAAATATAATTTTTTGGGCTTCATAGGCCTGTTTGAATATTTCTTCTCAGTGTGTAAACCAGACACATAGTGGCTCAGTGAGCGCAACAGTAGATTTTAATTGCAAATTTTTTACTCATTACACTTTTGACAGCTTCCTTACAACTTTACACTAAGGAACGAGTTTTAGCTCATTTAATAAAATCCCAGGATACTGCTCAGTTAAAAAACTTCAGAGATTAGATGTGCTTTCTTGGCTGAGGCTGACATGCTGTTCCAACCAGCAAAATATCCATTTTGTTTGAGGCCCTTAGTTTTTCCCCTTAGATTTCAGATCTGACAAACCAGAGGCCCATTCCAGTGCGTAATCACTGCACAGCTTCATGTAGCACAGCGTTCAAGAAGTTAAAGTAATATTTCTTGTTTTTTTATTGCTTTTTCACAGCTGGGATTTGATTTTTAATCCGCCAATGTAGCATATCTTTTCTTGTTATTTTCTGAAGTCTAGCTTGTGCATATGTACCTTGCAAGGAACCCTACCACATTTTAAGACACAAAACTGAGTTTCTGAGTTCAAAGTTGTAGTGTCAGGCTGCCATATTCTCGCAGTGCTATATATGATGAAGGAGGTGGTGAAGGTCAGTCTGTCGGACAGCTGGTGCCACTCCTCTCCCCTTAACAGAGCCTTGATTTGCATATGGCCATTGACCCTGTTTTTGCCCTTCTTGAAGATGCTGAATACTCATTGTATCCACTTACACACCTTCCATTTTGTATGGCATTATCCCGTTGAAAGCTTATAAGATGTCTCTTGATCCACCCCAGGACCTCAGGATGTAGATTTTCCCTTCCTTATTAGTGATGTCAACACTCAGGTTACTTATGTTAAATGGCGTGGTTGTATATTAATTACTCTTTTGTTAGCATGTAAATAGTTTGCACTGCAGTCAGTGATTTTGGTCAAATTTGTGAGAATAAAGTGCAGGCAGAGCAGCCAGTATTGCTTTGGGATGTTGCGTATATTCAGAAAGATTTTTTCCTAAATGTGTTTAGTCCCAAAAATAGCTCATCACTGTCCAATGTGTTTAAGCTTCTGTATTTTTAAAATATGTCCTTAGGACAACAAACTCAGAAGTGGCTTTCTTATTAAACAACTCTCATGAACAGATTAGTTTTGATAAACTGAACATACAAATATCAATAAATTAGCATTTTAATGCTTCAAGTAGGGCTGCACGATTAATCGAATGCGATTGTTATGCGCATTTTGTTAGTAAAGCCGGTTCTGTAATCAGCAGGAAACCATCATCACGTGCTTTCAGATGGAGCAGAATTTACTACACGTAGCTGTAGTTCACTGACAAGTTACGCAAAAAAAATCGCAGATGCATAGCTTCTCAGTGAACTACGGCTCTGTGAAGTAAATGCTGCTCCATCTGAAAGCATGTGAAAATACCACATTTAATAACATATTTTTACACCAAACTCACTTCATAACGTCAGTCGAGTGTTTGAAATAAATCCTTCTGTGAGATGATGTGGCTTCTTACACAGAATAAGGCACGCAACATATTTCATAGTATCTAAGCAGTGATAAAGGCATTGCATTATAAATATACTTCATTTTAATGAAAATTATAATAAGAACTCAGATAAACCGTATATTGCCGTAGTCGTGTGTTTATTAGTCACGTTGAATTAATGAAAGCAGTTGAATCTTCTGTTTATTCAGCTGCAGCAATAGGCATTTCCTGGGTTTCTTCTGCGAGGCGTATTTGGAGTTTCAGCGCGAGAGCGCCCTCTGGCCTATGGATGGAGATTTACTGCTGATCACAGAACCGTGCTTCACTGAAAGATACGCATGACAATCGCAGCTTCTGTCGAATCGCGATCTCGATTCCATTTCGATTTATCGTGCAGCCCTAGCTTCAAGGGTATTGGTCTGTAGTTATTAAAACTGAGGAAGGACATTTTAAATCTCTTTTCCACTTTTTTTTTTTTAGGCAGCATGTTTGTAATAAAAATATGCAGCAAATCAAAATTTAATCAGAACCAGTTGAACATATTTTAAAGGGATAGTTCACCCAAAAATGAAAATTCTGTCATTAATTACTCACCCTCATGTTGTTCCAAACATGTTCACGTAAGACCTTCGTTCATCTTCGGAACACAAATTAAGATATTTTTGATAGAATCCGAGAGCTCTCAGACCCTCCATAGACAGCAACACAACTGCAATGTTCCCAGGTCCAGAAACGTAGCAAGGACATCGGTAAAATAGGCTAATCCATGTGACATCAGGGGTTCAACCGTCATTTTACGAAGCTACGAGAATACTTTTTGTGTGCAAAGAAAACAAAAATAATGACTTTATTAAACAATTCTTCTCCTCCTTATCCCGTCTGCAGCAGTGCACCGCCGTTGTGGAAAGAGTGTTTTAATTACAGAGTACTTTTAATTTACTAACAACTTATGCGTTAAATTTGGTGTTTCTTGGTGGGGGGGTTTTATGTACACTGCTATTGAAAAGTTTAGGATTAGTTTTTAAACATTTTTAAAGAAGTCTCTTGTGCTCACCAGGGCTGCATTTATTTGATTAAAAGTACAATAAAAACACTGATATTATTACGATTTCAAATAACTGTTTTCTTATCATTTTTATTCTTGTGATGGCAATGCTGAATTTTCAGCAGCCATTACTTCAGTCTTCAGTGTCACATGATCCTTCAGAAATCATTCTAATATGCTGATTTGGTGCTCAAGAAACATTTCTTATTATGATCAGTGTTGAAAACAGTTGTGCTGCTTAATATTTTTGTGTAAACCATAATACATGTATTTCAGAAGTTCAAAAGAACAGAACATTTATTTGAAATAGAAATCTATTAGAAAATAGAAACATTAGGAAAGTCTTTACTGTCACTTTTAATCAGTTTAATGCATCCTTGCTTTAAAATCAGACTTGTTTAGATGGACTAAACTTTTATAGACCTATTACATCACCGCATTAACAATACGTTTATGTATTTGAGTGGATAGTGGTAGTGTAGCTAAAAAGTGCTGCTGTACTTTTAGAGGCTGTTCCTAGCAAATGTTTTGTGTGTTGGGCTCCCAGGGGACAGTGGCGGACTTTTGTTCCTTCTGTGACAGATGGCCCAGAAAAGGTCTGTTAAGATCATCACTATCGTTATTGGGTTTATGGCGTCGAACCTCAACAGATGCACTGGGGGGGGCGACACTCTGAAGACCATCCAGCAGCGGGACAGTGGACATGCTGGGGGTGTCATAGTCAAGTCAGCCTTTTTCTTTCCACCTTCCTGTTTCAGAAACCCCAGTTCCATCATGTTGACTGTGGCTTTGGAACCAGGTCAGAGGAAAGGAGGAAGAGAGAGGAGGAGGGAGATTGTCAAGCCTTGCACTGTTTGGTTCAGTGCCTGCCTGACTGATTCCTGCTCATTCATCTGATGACAGTCACAAATGACATTGCTTTTCCACAGAAATACTGTGGATATTAACTCCACACACAAGCCTTTTATGGTTGTGCTTCCAGAATGAATGCAGAAACAGCCATGAATCAAACCCGAACTGTTTTGTGTCCCTATTCAAGTGATTTTGCCAATGAGTGGCTCTGTGGCATCCATCCAGTGAGTGATGCATTCAGATAGACGCACTTCCCATTACAGATAGCAGTGAGCTACTCCCTTTCAACCATGAATTATTCTACTTTGCAGACTTCACACTTCCTTCATTCAGAAACACATACGAGCAGAAGCAGCCAGACGTCACAGACGGCGTAATTGATTGTGCCTCTGTCTAAGGTCTGTTTTGCAATTAGTTTTGCTCTTGTCCGTCTGCCAAGGTGTTAAAGCTGACTGGCTCGCTTGAGAATGTGTGGAGGCTTTCCAGTTTCTCCCCCCGTGGGTCCGTTCTGTTCATCTGCTTGCAGAACAGCCATATTTTTGCTTCTGACTGCTCCATTTGCCTTTTTTGATTCGGAATATAATCACAAGACTTGATTAGGGTTGGGTACCGTTTAGGGTTATGACGGTGCGGAAATTTTCCCACCGGTTAATCGACGTGTGACAACACCGGTAATACCGGTATCACCGCGGGGGCGGGGCGTTCCCTCTTTTCCTAGCTTTCCTTCGCTTTTAAATGGCTTGTAAAAGTGGTGTGCGCATTTTACTTTAACTTTGAAATAGCGGCAATTCGGCGTAAAGCAATTGTTCGTTTTTAGTTCGTTTGAATTTTCACTTTTTTCCTCGCTTTCCGTCGCTTTTAAATAGCTTGAAAGCGCCGTGCTCATTTTACTTTCACTTTTGAATTAGCGGCAGTTAGGCGTCAATTGCTTGAATGCAAAAATTAAACCCTTTTATTTTTTGGCAAACAAACTGAGGTTTACTGTTGAAATTAATACATGGAAGAAAAACTGTGTGAATATTCCTTTAAAACATTTTTTAATAGGCTAATAATTGTATTATTTTTTTCTACAATTACGTGATTAATCTAGTTGTATTATTTATTTTTTATCATTTAATTGTTTTATTTAAACATGCAGGATTCATATTTAAACCGTTTTTTTGCATTTTAATATTCATAGACACTAGCGATTCGAATTAAGTGGCAGTGGCTACTTTTGATTTATTCGTCCAAAATTGACGAATTCAGATGCGTTCTCCGGTACCGAAATTTGGCACCAATTGATTTAACGTGAATCGGTACTCAGTAGTACAGATGCAATTCGGTCGGTACCCTTAAAAGTACAGAGTTTGGTACCCAACCCTAGACCTAATATTGTTATTGTCTATTTGTTAACTTCATTTTTGTCTGTCTATGCAGATTGATTTTGTACCCAACAGAGCAAGCGTTGTCTTTAATCTGTGTTTGACAGTTTGAAGCCAGGCGGCGTTGAAGGAACGAAACGGCCTGATATTTGAGCATCTAGATGTAGCATTCTTTTGATCATGGCACACACTGCTTGGAAAAGATCTGCTGTCAACAAACCCATGTTTTTTTTCCTTCCTCTCTTCAGTCTTGGTGAAAGAGCATTTCTCTCACTTCTATTTTTTTCCTGATTTGCTAGCCTGTTTGATATCTTTTTTAGTTTGTGCTGATTTCGCCAGATAGTTTCCCATCTGAAAAGTGTCTTGGTCTCTTTGGACGTCTTCTGCATTTTCTGAGTGGTTTTAAACTGTACTCTCCCACTTTTATATTGAAGCACTTTGACGTTATTAGAGCTTTGTTAAATATTGATCACAGCGCACACTTGAGGAATCATTACATCAAAGCTTGCATGCCAGTAATGCATTTTATTCTCCTTTGAAGTCCTTCAGCCTTACGGCGTTTGGCGGTCTGTCAGATTTACCGTTATTAATGCAAAGTGAAACCTATTTCGGAAAAAATAGCTTCTTGATAATGTCCTGGATAAGGCCTGTGAAAACACAACCTGCAGGCTTTAATTGGCCTTTATCGGCTGTCAAAACAAGTTAAGTGCAACCAGTTTAGTGCTCACAATCAGGAGGGCTGGAGTCACTGCGACAGGGCCATGGTGCACTAATGTGGGTCAACACCCAAAATGTCTCATTGTTTCCTTGACCTATCATTGCCTTAGAATGTGCCTGTTTTGTATGTGGGTAATTTCTACTTTGTAAGCAGGAATGCAATCGTTGGCAAATTTTACGTTTACAATGAATTACTCTGTACTCATTTAGCAGATGCTTATAACAAGACATTTTTGTATTGTTACATTTATTTATTTATTTTCTAAATTGTTTTTGCCATTTTTTTTTGATGATCACAGAATGATTAATTAGTTAGCCGTCTATATCCCTGCTTCTAAGTTTATTTATTTACTGACCCACACAGCATCTGCAGAAAGCTCCAGATTTGCACTGAATTGGAACGATCGTTATTCACAAATCTCTACAAATCCCCTGCCTCATGCTCTTTTATCTAACATTTTGGCTAATTTGTTGATTTTCAGCTACCAAAACCATTAGTAATTCATTTTTTATTCATTTTTATTTTGAAACTATGGCCATTTCTAAATATTTTTATTACAAATGGCAAATAAGGTTTTATAGAAACCATAGTTATATTTAATTACCATGGTATTAAGCTATGCATGATTATACTTCAACTCAACTCAAAATAAGTGCTGTGTTGTCGAATTAGCATTGAAATTATGCAAAGTAATATTAGTAAGTCCACTTATTTGTTAAATGCAATATATTTTTTCTGCTCTTAAATTTTTCTTTTTTTATCCTCTCATAAGGGCCTTTCACACCGCTTCAGTTCCAGAACTAAATGTACAGTACTAAAGTACTGGGACGATTTTGCGCGAACTATTTCCCAGTACCATTTAAAGGGTTGCATTCGCACCGAGAGTGTGTACTAAGAAGTGACTTAAGCCGGTCGACAGTGACGTCATTTGTGCGCGGCGTTCAATAACAGAAACAAATAAGAACAACATTAACAACAGGAGGATGGAGGACCTGCTCTGGAGTAGGAGCTAATTTGGTTCTCGAAAAAGGCAGTCCGGTACTAAAATCGCATCCAGTTCCGGCGGTGCGAAAACGCCAAAAAGTGGGTAGTTCCACAATTAGTTCTGTTACTATGAAAAGGTTCCCGCGGTGCGAAAGGCCCTATGTATTAGTCTGGGTGCCAGTACTATGTGTAAATCCATTCCACTGTGAATATTAAAAAATAAATAAATAAATAAATGTACACTTGAATACTTAAAAATACTCTTAAACTCAAGATGCCTCAACTACATCAAGCATGCTTTCTGAGCAAACACTGTTTGGTTTTTACAAGTACACTACATCAGTTTAATTCTTTCTTATCCCCATCAAGATCTGCCCACTTTAATCCATCTCTGTTTAAATGATAAGACTGAACAGAGCTGAATAATGCATGTGAAAGTGGACATCTCACATCCATGTATCCTCCGAGCAGGTGATGGTGTTCAGACTTTTCTAAATGGAGTTTTTAAAGCACTGCAGCATCTGGATGTCCACTGACCTGCAGCCAGCTTGCAGACAGGATATGATGCGTTTCTTTTCCCATAATTCACATCATGTGTTGGATCTGGAAACCTTCTGTGCACCATGTGAGTTATTGACTAACCTGGATGAGTTTGCTAAATCCTTGGTTCAAGAGTTCATGACTGCTGCAGTTGGCAGTTGTTTTCTTATTCTGTGCCACGGGCGTCTGTACTAGCTTTCTTGTCAGATCCAGTTCCATTAATCAGATTCTAACTAGGGCTGGGTTGTTATATTGAATTTTTGTCATGTATTCAATATTATATTGATGCAGAAACAATTAAGTAGGATTATGTATATTGTGTAGATTTTTTTGGGCCTGTTTTTAAGGCTTTTTTCTGTTCTCAGGGAACATGGTAGTGTTATGTTGAGATTTTAACAGCATAAATAACATCTTTGATTTAAACTTCAGTTTGAAAAATGGCAGTATATTTTTGAAGTTTAACTAATTTCCTTGAATTCAGTTTGAACTCTATTTCTTTAAATCAGAAACTGTTTTCATAATTAATTTGCATAATCGTTGACAATTTTAGAGCAATTTACATGCTTTAAATGTTTTAGTACTAAAAGATATCGCTGTGTTTTAATGTATTGTTATATTGGTTCAGATAAATTACATTTATTAAATATTATTCATATGTTCTATGATTTCTGTTGTTTGTTTGAACATAAAATTTACTTGACAGCCTGTTTGTTTAAAATGACGATTCCTATAAAAAAACAATATATAGTCTGTATAGCCTAACATTCAAAAGTTTGGGGTCAATGGATGTTTTTTTATAGCATGGTTGGAATAAATTGATCAGATCCAGTTCCATTAATCAGATTCTAACTAGGGCTGGGTTGTTATATTGAATTTTTGTCATGTATTCAATATTATATTGATGCAGAAACAATTAAGTAGGATTATGTATATTGTGTAGATTTTTTTGGGCCTGTTTTTAAGGCTTTTTTCTGTTCTCAGGGAACATGGTAGTGTTATGTTGAGATTTTAACAGCATAAATAACATCTTTGATTTAAACTTCAGTTTGAAAAATGGCAGTATATTTTTGAAGTTTAACTAATGTCCTTGAATTCAGTTTGAACTATTTCTTTAAATCAGAAACTGTTTTCATAATTAATTTGCATAATCGTTGACAATTTTAGAGCAATTTACATGCTTTAAATGTTTTAGTACTAAAAGATATCGCTGTGTTTTAATGTATTGTTATATTGGTTCAGATAAATTACATTTATTAAATATTATTCATATGTTCTATGATTTCTGTTGTTTGTTTGAACATAAAATTTACTTGACAGCCTGTTTGTTTAAAATGACGATTCCTATAAAAAAACAATATATAGTCTGTATAGCCTAACATTCAAAAGTTTGGGGTCAATGGATTTTTTTTTATAGCATGGTTGGAATAAATTGATCAAAAGTGACAGTAAATATATTTATAATAATAATAATATTGCAAAATATTGTTTTAGTACTAAAAGATATCGCTGTGTTTTAATGTATTGTTATATTGGTTCAGATAAATTAAATTAATTAAATATTATTCATATGTTCTATGATATGTTTGTTTGAACATAAAATTTACTTGACAGCCTGTTTGTTTAAAATGACGATTCCTATAAAAAAACAATATATAGTCTGTATAGCCTAACATTCAAAAGTTTGGGGTCAATGGATGTTTTTTTATAGCATGGTTGGAATAAATTGATCAGAAGTGACAGTAAATATATTTATAATAATAATAATATTGCAAAATATTCGTATTTTAAATAAATGCTGTTCTTTTCATCAAAAAAAAAAAATAGTAAAGCAACACTACTGTTTTCACTTACTTGGCCATCAAGTCGAAAGTTCATCAAAACCTTTAAAGCTGTAGTGTAATAGTACATTTCTGAAATTATTATTCTTTTTTTTTTTTTTTTTTTTTAGCACTGTTCCGTTCAGCTGTAAAGCATGAAGTAGATTGGATTGTGGTCAAAGTACTTTCCTAGATGTTTTTTGGTTTTTATATTACCTAGTAAGAATAAGCAGCCAAACTGCCCAAAGTCACACTACCTTGTTTGTAAAACATCCCACTAGTCATAATTCCTAGGCAGGTTACAGAACAGATGAAGCACATTTAACACAAATAGTTTACATCTGCTCTGAATTTTTTTGTCATTACATTGGCTGTGGAGACAGTGAGTTGGTTTTCTGGAGGAGTACAATCGAGATCTGGCATCCATTAGTAAATATAGAAGGTTCTCGGATACAGATCATAGTCATGTGAAAAATAGCTCTGTGGAATGTATGGCCTTGGCTTTGTGCAGTCCGTGCCAACTCTGAGCACACTGCAACTCATCTCTGCTGTGTTCTTCTTCAGTTCAAAGCTCTTTGATATGGAGTGTTAGTGATGGGTCAGACGGGTGCTTCACAACAGGAAGTGAGAGTCTCAAGCAGGAAGGGTGAGTGGAAAGTGGGATGTTCAGAATTTCAGCTGATGATAAGCTCATCTATATATTGACTACAGCTCTTTGTACCTTGTATGCCTCAAACTCCAAGGCCCGTATTCTTAAAGATTCTAAGAATCCTCCCAGAGAGCTCCTAATTTAGCTTAATAAATTCTAACTAGGAGTCTTAGCTTAAAAGTGATTCAGGACCAATCTGAGAGCAACTCTGAACGAGGAAAAGACAAAAACTTTTATCTTAGTGAGGAGGCGGGGCTGACCCCGTTGCTAGCTATGACACAGTCTTTTGAAGACTGTGATTGGTTGGTTGTCTAATAAGGAAATAAAAGAGTAGGGTCTATTATAAGTCTTCACTTTGAAATTACAGGCGTCATTTTTCCTGTTTTACCGCTCTCTCTCTCTCTCTCTCTCTCTCTCTCTGTCTCTCTCTCTCTCTCTCTCTCTCTCACACACACACACACACACACACACACACATTATATATGTATATATATTCTTTATTTTTGCGCGGTGTCGGAGATGTTAGCGTGTCTCTAATAACATGATCCCTGCACCATCTAATGTGTAGTGTCTTGTTAACTCACTGTCATGCATTGTGTGCAAAACATTTCTTCTCCCTCTTCATGTTTCATCCATTTTCTCCACTGCTAAAGAAACTCTTAAGCCTCTTAAAAGT
>NW_015635083.1:499023-535089 GCF_001515625.1 Sinocyclocheilus rhinocerous
AAAAATTGTCTTTGATCTTTCAAGCTGTTTCATGGCACTCAGCGGGTGTTGCATGCATCAGTCTAAAAGCACTTGATTAAAATGTGCCCATCCATTAAAAAAAGTGTCTCACTCGGCTCCGGGGGGTGAACAAATGCCTTCTGTAGCGAATCGATGTGTTTTTGTAAGAAAAATATCCATATTTAAAACGTAATCACTTTAATGTAGCTTGCGCTCACTGTTGTACACTGGAAGCAGTTTCGGGGGAATGACGTATGAGGTCGGCGTTGTGCATGCGCCGCTCAGAAGTGACGCACGCGGAAGCGCACATTTCTAAGAATTTTCTTAGAATTTTGTTACTAGGAGCAACTCTTGGCACTAAGATTTTTCATGAATACGGGACCAGGTGTTAACATCCCTGCATTCATTGTGAACAAGATAGTTTACTAGATTATCTTTTACACTGCTGAGTTGTTGACATTCATATTACATTATAGAATATAGTCTTTGCACTAAACGTGCTACAATTTTCTGGGACTTCTAAAGGCTTTGTTATGGAGCATCCTGTTCCCTATTTCCTGTCTCCAGGGATCCCTGATGGGAGTTGAAATTATACAGAAAGAATTCCATACTGAAATACTCCACCAGTATACTATACTAGCAGAGCTCATTAACATTTAAAGGAAAATGCTACAAAACTGCTTGCTCTGAGAAGAGCTGGTTTTGACGGGGTAAAAAAATTTGTTTTTTTACACTACCATTGAGAAATTTTAACCAAACTATGTTACAGACTTTCCATTAAGACCCTAAAGAATCATATCAACTTGTGGAAAATGGGCATCCTATGACCCCTTTAAGACTTCTCTCTATTCCTTAGTAAAAGTTTGTCTCAGCAGCTTTGTGAATAGGTTTTAAGAGAAAACTCTTAGCTAAAAACTTTTACTGCTATTTAGGAGAACTCTTAGTTGTAAGATAAAATGTTTTTGTGAATACGGGCCCTGATTTCCGTTTTATTTATATTTTAAAATGTAATTTATTCCTGTAATGCAATGCTGAATATGCAGCCAGTCTTCAGTGTCACATGATCCTTCAGAAATCATTCTAATATGCTGATTTGGTGCTCAAGAATTGTTTTTTTTTTTTTTTCAGAATTCTTTGATTAATAAAAAGTTCAAAAGAACAGCATTTATTTAAAATAGAATTTTTGTAGCAATGTCTTAACTGTCACTTTTGATTAATTGAATGCATCCTTACTAAATGAAAGTACTAATTTCTTTTTTTTTTTAAACTTAAAATGTATTTATTTATGTAAATAGTATGATGTCATCATCACTGTTGGTTACATTTTAAATGCTGTTGGTAAACATTTTAAAAATGAAAGTCAAAAGGAGATTTTCAGACTTTACTCTTAAATTTCTTTTATAAAGTTTATATAATTTATAACCAAAAAAAGTATGTTCAGCGGTTCAGGCAGATTTTATTTTCAGAAGTTTAATTTTAAGGAAACACCGAATTAGCATGTTTTAAGGAATATTAACACAGCTTTGCCTTGAAAGCACTATAATAAACTCTTAAACTTATCCTAGACCAAGGATTTTCCAGAAATCACAGTTCTCCTCGGCTTAGTTTTCTGAGTTGCCATTACTCCCAGCCAAATAGGTCATACTCTTAGAAAACCACTCTTGTTTCAGTGACCTTTCTTGTTGTGCGTCGTCAAGGCATCGCAGCGTCTAAGCCGAATGACTAAGTAGATGCAAAATAGGCACTTGGTTCAGTAGGGAACTAAAACAATACCTTTTCACTCCGAACACAATCCTCAAGCCACTGAAATTGGCCACGAGAGGAATTTTTCCTTGAGCATTAAACAGTGCTCCCCTCTCTCTTGCCGGCATCTCTGCAGGCGTGCATACGCTTTCATATCAGTGCACGGCGAAGCATCCTGTTTACATCACAAAATGTCTCCATGCCAACGAGAGGCTGGTGAGGGGTGCTGGCTCCTGGCAGTGCCATGTGGGCCTGGCTCGGGCTCGGCTATGTGCATTGTTTCACCGAAGCAGGGATTTCTCTGCCCTGTACTGAGAGGAGAGAGAAAGGGAGGGTGGAAATGGGGCAAGTAAGGAGGCAGGCATATGAGAACATCACAGCAAAGTTGCAGCCGTGCTCTGCAGACTCGCACATTTTTAGCATTCCTGTTTCACATCATAACCCAAAGCAGATATATGGAAAACTTTAGAGCACTAGATGTGGAGAGGACTGAGGCCTGAGGGTGGTCAGGATTTGCATTATGTAGCCAAAAAAAAAAAAGGTAAATAAAATGAATTTTAAATTAAGATTTGCTATTTGTCAATAATAGATTTTACTATATATAATGTGTGTGTGTGTGTGTGTGTGTGTATGTATATGTATATGTATGTATGCATATACACATATACACACCCTTACAATGTATGTAAAACAAGTCACAAAAGTAACATAAAATTGCATAAATACAAAAAAAAAAACAATTTTATATCTATCTATCTATCTATCTCTGTATGTAAAATAAGAAATTGTCACTGCAGTAAGTTGTAAAGTCCATTTACATACACCGTATCTTAAAATGTTATAAAGCACTGTTTTTGCAAAATGTTGGTTGAAATGAGAGCTTATTCTGTTAAATAAAATTCCTTGTGGTCAAAGACATCCTACAGCCATTTTCTTCCATCTAACCATCTAATTTATTGAGTAGAGATCATTCTAGTAGTTGCGGTTCCTCCTTGATTTCAGCCACTATATCGTCTCACTCTGCAGTTTCATAGACGCTATGAAACTAGTGCTAATCCAGCCTGGATTTACTGTGTTTTGGGGTGAGCTCAGCATGACTTTTTCTTAAGCTCATGTGTCTGTGCAAGCTATCTCTTACTGGCATGATGATAATTTAGCTAATCTTTCCTTTCTGCAGTTCCTCCAAGCTAGTGCTGTTACTGAAGCTAAACTGATGTTGTGTGATAACATATGCCCTATGGGGCCAGTGTGGAAGAGTTTGGGCCAGATGATGGAACGGTCACATGACCCACTGGACCAGGGTTGCATTCTAACTGAATACTACATTTTTTGATCATGTGTATTTTTATACCTTGCAGTTGTAAATGTTTGTTAAATATGTATATCAGCAAATAAGGTCACAGTATGTTGCTGGCTAACAGAGATAAGGGTTTTGTTGAAACTGCAAGAATATTGTAGTATACACTGTTATTCAAAAAGGTAGGGTTAGTATTTTTTTAAGAAATGAAACTTTAATTTAGAATAAATGCGGATCCTTTGATCTTTCAAAAGAAAACAAATCCAGAAAGGAAAAGGTCTCACTGTTTCCACAAATGTTAGGCAGCACAACTGTTTTCAACATTGATAATAATTAGAATAATGTTTCTTCAGCACCATATCAGAATATTAGAATGATTTTGAAGTATCATGTCATGTGTGACAATAAAACGTGGAGTAATGGCTGGTGAAAATTCAGCTTTGCATTTATATAAAATAAAGCATTTGCAGTTTTATAAAATAAAATAAAATAATTTTGTGGTTGAGCAAGTACAAATCTTACCTATTAGCCCAACACAACAATTCTCCTTAATGTTGAATTTAGTGTGATGATGCTTTTATATATGTAGTATTTGGATACTTTTTCTGTCATCCAGCTCCTGGATTTCTCACCCATGTATTTATTTCCCAACCTAGAATTCGACTCCACTCACTAGCTTTGTTTTTTGGGGTTTTTTTTGCTTCCTCCTCTTTCGTCTGCTTTATTTCTGCCTATGTCATTATATCTGTGGATGTCATTATATCCGTCTCTTAGGGAAAAATGACTTTGTAGCAATGTGTGTGGACTAAATACAGGCTGGTTAGTCTTCAGAACGAGCTAATAAGAAGCACTGCTTCAGAATATTAAACAGTTGATGTTTGGCAGTCAAATATTTTTATAATGAACTGTACCGTTTCAAACCCTGTCCTTTTAACAGCTTGTCTGTGTATTTGTTTTCAGTTTGAGCAGAGCTAATGGGGAGATCGCACAGTCGGACACAAAGCTAGAGCGCTCAAGACCAGACCGTCTACTTCCCTCGTGTTGGCGACTCCGTACTGTCGTGTTGGATGCAGCTTAACAAGCAGAAGAAGAGAAAGAAAGGATTTCTCTGGCTCCAGTGGACTACTAGATTGTATTCGGAATGATGAAAAAGTGAACTTGAATAGGTCCAGAAACCAAAGAAACACGTGAGACGGACAGATACATTTTGTGGGAGACTTCAGGCGGAAGTAGGCGCTAGCGTTTCCTGCGTGGTGCCGTTGGTCGGGTAAGAAAACCGGTCTCCCTGTAGGATGACCAGCCTTTTCCGACGCAGCAACAGTAATGGAGGGTCTCGGGGTGGCGGGGGCTCGTCTACAGGTGAGCTCAACAACTCCAGGGCCAATCAGCAAGTTCGACGGCTGGAGTTCAACCAGGCCATGGAGGACTTTAAAACCATGTTCCCTAGCATGGACTATGAGGTGATCGAGTGCGTACTGCGCTCCAATAATGGGGCTGTGGATGCCACCATCGACCAACTCCTGCAGATGAGCATTGACGGACAAGGCTCAGATGACAGTTCAGATTCGGATGACAGCATCCCACCAGAGGTCAGTGTCTTTTAAAGCATCTATTGTAACCCATATTGCCTATATTATCACATTTTTTCAGTGGAAGACAAAAAGTGACATTTTAATATATATATATATATATATATATATTTAAAAAAAAGTGGTCCATACGGCTTAAGCTCTATATTACTGTTTATTTTATAAGTCTCCTGAAGTCATACAATAATTTTTGCATCAGAAACAGACTGAAATTGAGGCTAAGTTTTATTGCACTCTCTTGGGGTGTGATAATCAATAGGTTTCTTACCCACAGTCCTCTTACACCTGACTGCTCCGATAAGAAACTGTGTCAGTATTAGTCCCCGAGATGGATCTGAGGCACATTACAGTCTGTCTGTGTCTCTGTAACCGTCTGCTTCATGGCCCAGTGGAGATGCTCTGCCATTAGACTTCGATGCGATCCTAAGTGAGGCATAAACTGCAGTGCATTTTGTTTATATGTACTGCCGTGATTCTCTGCTTTTAAGGACATTCCCCACTGGTGTATTTTTTTCTCTTGCATTATTTATAATCTCGTGTTTAGATGGGGATGTGTTGAAACAGTATGTACTCTACTGCATATGCTGTTGGTATGAAAATCACTGCAAATATTGACCTAAGGTACAATAAAAATAATTGATAACTGATACCAGTCTAATATATAGCCTACATTTAATGACAGTGATTTAATTTTTAATTGAATTTTCTGTTTAACTGAATATTTAATTTAATTCAAATATTAACCAGTTAATTAAAACAGTGGTTTTTAATTAAAGACATTACATTGTCATTGTTATATTTTTCATTTTAATATAAATTTGAATATCTTAAAACAATATGTACACATGCTTTACTGCATATGCAGTTTGTATGAAAATCAAAACAAATATTAACCAATTTAAAAAAAACAATAAAAAATGTACAATTATTATTTTATTTACAACTAAACAATCAAATTACAAGAATGGCTTTCAAGTAAAGACTTTTTTTTTTCTTTTTGTTGATTTCATTTATAAGTTTTATTTTAATATCAGCTTGGATGTGTTGGCTGTGCTGTTTATGCCATTTATATGAAAATCACATCAATCATTGATCTGAGATACAAAAATAAAGAAAAAAAATCCATACAATTATGGATACAGAAGATCCATAATTATAATTTAGATTTGTCATGATACCAGAATTTCACTAGCTAATGCTTATAGCATATATCTGAATTATGAACAAATTAAATTAAAGCAATGTCTCGTAGCTTTCAAGCAAAGATTAGTCTAGTTTTATGTAATTATCAACTTACCACGAAACCATTATTTTTGACATCCTTCTGCCATTAATGGTTTTAGTAGCTGGCCACTACTAAATAAATGAATGGATCTGTGCAGTGTAATTTGGTATTTATTTCCGCGATAAAAGTTTCAAGTTGCTGCTTATTGCATTTGTTCTCTTTTATCAGATTCTTGAGCGGACCCTCGAGCCAGATAGCTCAGATGAAGAGCCGCCCCCTGTCTACTCACCACCAACATATGACATGCACATATATGATAGGAAATACCCAGATGCTCCTCCTGTTCCTCCACCCAGGTTATAAATAGCTCTTTGATGTTCTCTACTTATCATTCTTTCCGATTTCCACAAAAAAGGAGTTTGAGAGCTGTTTTAAACGAATTACTGAAACATCAGTCTTGGAAGCATGTAATGGGGTCATCATGGGTCTCAGGCCCCTTGTTCATTTTAATTACAGTTCTCTAAATGAACACCCCCTGGTGTTCATTAACCAAACTGCAGTTCTTGTTGATCCTTGTGTGTGTGGTTTAATAAACCATATGCATGTGATTCCATTTATCCACGGTTCGTAATACCCATGAATTCACAAACATTAAAAAGGTTATACACATCTGTAATTGAATTTATGTGTCGTCTGAAATCTGATCTGTAATTAAATTATAATTCTGATGTGAGTGTTGTCATTGAAACAAGTGTCAGTGACACTGGCCTCTGTTATCTTTCAGATTTGAGGCCCAACCTCCCCCTGGACACAGACAAGTGCAAGGTTACAAAAACTGGAACCCACCATTACTTGGCAATCTGCCTGACGACTTCCTGCGAATCCTGCCCCAACAGTTGGACAGTATACAGGTGAGCATTTATCATGTGATGCAATAATACTTCAAATAAGTAAGATTGCACTTTTTCTTTTATTTATTTATTTGTTTGTTTTAGATATTAAGTAATTCTTTTGAGAAATTTTTTTGAAATTAAGACTTTTATTCAGCAAGGATGTATTAAATTGATCAAAAGTGACCACATTTATAGTGTTACAGAATATTTCTATTTCAAATATGTTCTGTTATTTTGAACTGTCAATCCTGAAAAAAAAGTCACGGTTTCTAAAAAAAAAATTATAATAATTTAGCAGCAACTTTTTTCAACATTATTACTGTTTTTACTGTATTTTGATCGAAGAAATTAAGCCTTGGCGAGCATAAGAGACTTCTTTCAAAAATGTTTAAAAAAAATCTTACTGATCCCAACCTTTTTAAGTGGTGTATCTCATAGACTTGTCTAGAGTGTCACATTGCCTGTACCACCTTTACACTTAAGGGTTAAAAAGGGTCTGTATTCTCAGTTATCTATCTCAAACTCTGAGACCACGTGGCCTCTGGACTTGATGTCAAAAACTTGAATTGCTTGAATTTTGGCCTTGATTTTGCTCTAGCTCTTTTTTTCTTTATCAGTGATATTAAAGATCCATTAATAGTTCAGTGAGTTCCAGGAGTTTGATCATTAAAACATGCTAATGCAATACAGAAGTGCAGCTGGCAGGCCAGTGTACAGTTGTCTTTAAGCTCTTAAGCTAAGCTTTGTTTAAGCTTTCAGAAAGCCAGATCATGCTTTCTGAATGACTAAATGAACTATAATGGCATCCTTGTTCTATTATACAATCACAACTATCCTGCATATGATGATCATTCATACATAAGGCATTGTATCGGTATTTTAAGGCAACATGACATTTATCATGTTATTAAGGTTCTCACTTCAACAGTGAGGTTTTTTTAGTAGAACCAATCTTTTCTCAACATGTATAGATCATATTTCATCTCAAACTTAAATGGAAATAGAAAAATAATAAAAACAAAGCCTGTTTTAAGCATATTTCCATCCCACTAACATAATGTGAACAGTTCTCTTCTACATTACCATAATGGGGAAAAAAGATGAAATTAGTATAGTATACTATAGATAGTATTCCATAGTATATAGTATTTTATAGTATTCATTAAACAAAATGATATAAAATGACTTTTATGGTAGTAATAAAACCGAGAATCAGAAATATAGTAATGCAGATTTTGTTGGAAAACACTTAATTTATGATGATAATTGAAACAAAAAAAATCAGAAGAGTTCAAAAATAGGCTTCATCTACTATATGCAAAATCATTTTTATTTGGATTTGGAGTTGAAATATTCTTGAAATATTCATTCAGATATTTATATAAAAATAATTTAAATGTATATATTAAAATATTTTGTGTATGATTGGATGAAACTGTTAGTTGGAGAACTGGGGGAAAAAAAAAAAAAAACTAAATTAACCTCATTGCAGCAGACAGTTTTCTTTAATGATTTACTGTTCATATTTGAGATGCTGACTATAGGGAACTGTGTCTGGTTTTTAAAGTTTACTTTAAAAACTAGCTTTTGGGTTTTTCATGAGAATAATTCTAATTTTTATAATATATCCCTCTACCTTTCAATATTCTGCAGGGCTCTCAGAGTAGCATCTCCAAGCCCTCTTCCTCCTCCTCATCAGTACCCCAGAAGGTCCCCACTGTGGCGGCCGCCACAGGAACAGGCGGCACTTCAGAGCAGGAACGCAAACTGAAGCAATATTTAGAGGATGAGCGTATTGCACTCTTCCTGCAGAATGAGGAGTTCATGAAGGAGCTGCAAAGGAACCGAGAGTTCCTCATTGCACTGGAAAGAGGTAGGAAGACACTCCCCCACACGTTAAACGGGACAATGAGCAGTTTCTGGCATACTCCACTTCCCCTCCTTTCACAGTTCCACCTACACAAATCCTGAAGAGTCAATTCTTATGCTAATTTACTGTGAACATTGACGCTGACTGTTGCGGTTTCTCTCCAGGGCCATTCATTAACAGTGTCGGTTTCTCACAGCGAGATTTTGTTATGATTTGTCATACACATTTTGTGCTTTTACACTTGAATGCTTCTCGTTGGACGATCTCATATCCTCGTTGAATGTTGAGGCCTTGTTTTCCTTCCATAACACCTGCCTTCTGTGTTGTAGATCGATTGAAATACGAGTCAAAGAAATCCAAATCCAGTCATTCATCAGCTAGCATGGAGAACTCCACAGGTAGAGTTGTGTCAGTGCATGTTTGTGTGTATGTGAGCATGTACGTCACTCTCTTGTCTGTGTGCATATGCATAATGTTCTCTTTTCAAAACTGCCAAGCCTCACTATTTAACCCTGTAAAGCCTGACATATAATGTTTTTTGTTAAGTATAATATTTGTTACATCAGGCTTTTATGGCTTATATAGTATGACATAGGAGAATATAGAGCTCATACTGAAGGGGAATAAAACATCAGTTTTCTGAGCAAAAATATAAAACTTGGTGCAAATGCTGATATTTGTATAGTCAGAAAGTCCTGAAAATTTCATATTCATGAGATCAATGAGATCTTAATAACATTATAGCAGACAACTTACATAAAATGCAAATAAATATCAGTCATCACTATATATTTTCTAATAATATAGTAAGATGATATTTAAATGCTTAGTATTATGATCAGAAGTAGTTTTGTAATGCAATGCAATGCAATACAGTGGTGTTTGACAAAACCCTGTTGTATCACATTTTAACATGATTTTTAAAAAGGATCAATGGATAATCAAACCTAAGTAAGTGTCATTTTAAAATGCTAACAATATAAAAGTTATTCATACATTTACTTCACAGCAAAAAGACATGCGTACCAGGACCTGAAGGGAAACTTCCGGGCCTTTTACCTTTTACTTGCCAAAAAAGTGTAATATCAATCAGGCATATAGTACATTGTGTGCAACAGGTTTTTCATCAGTTTTGATCATGTTGATAATTCAGAGGCCTGTGATACAGTAGGCTTTCTAATGGTAGAAAGTTTTGATATACCTGTTTAAAATATAAAATTAACATGTAACCCATTTTGCAACTTTTCGTACTGTAGACATCAAGATGCTTTACTTTTTTCCCCGAAACACAGGTGACCACTATGCTTCCGGATCTGTAGAGGCATGTACAGCAGTCTCCGATGACGCTCTGTTTAGAGACAAGCTAAAGCACATGGGGAAATGTAAGGGTCTTGCCTAAAACAGCCCAGTTCACTGGAAGATAATTGCATATTCGGGAGTTTACTTACGGATTTTACAGGACATTAACATTTCTGTTGCATTCTCATCTGCAGCAACCAGGAAGAAGCTGTTTGAAATTGCCAGAGGGTTCTCAGAGAAGACGAAGCGGAGGAAGTCTAAAAGAAGAACGCTGCTACGGCATCATTCGTATCTTTCAAAACGTGTCAGATAAACATTAGCCTAATTCAGTACAGTATAAGTAACAAGTAATCTGAATATTTTTAGGGCAAGTATGAAATAAAAATTAAGACACAGATGAGGAAGCTAAAGGAATGTGAAATATTTAGAGATGTAGGTTTAGTTGCGATGCTGTGTTTTTACTGTTAAACTCAGTGGCTCCCCTGTTTTGTGTTCAGAAGGCTGTGAATTCCCTAGCAAATGTTATTTATGATGCTTGGCACAGTAACTTCGATTCAGTTCAGTTGAGTAAATTTAGTGTCGAATGTTTACTTTGACTGCACTTTCTCAGATTGGGCACAGCCACCTCCACTGCCAACCTCCTAGACGATGTGGAAGGAAACCCATGTGGTAAGACTTTTTCAAATTTTCCAAGCCATTTTTTCTTTACATCTCTGGGTAATTGAACGTATATTTGCTTGGGTAGAGTTCATTGCTGAGAATGCTGAAATATTCATATTTTCAGCGGTAAACTCTACTAACGTAATCAATTAATATTTTATTTTGTTCTCTATTCTTTTTCTATTCTGTGTAGTTGCTTTCGTATTATTTATTATTAAAAAATCAATACATAAACCTTGCTAAGCGTACTGCTTTAGACTAACCGCGGCTTGTCACAGCACTTACATATTATCGCTTTTTTTTTTTAATTGCTTCTGTTGTCCTCATTTGTAAGTTGATTTGGATAAAAGCATCTGCTAAATGTTTAAATGCAAATGTAAGTATATACAAACACACACAATCATCCTTTCAAAGGGTCAGACTCAGTAATATAACTTTTATTAATCAAGTATGTTTTAAATGGATCAAAAGTGACACTTGTTGCAAAAAAATCTATTTCAGATAAACGCTGTTCTTTTCTATTATATTCCTCAAACTTTTTTCAAAAACACTGACCCCAGGTATATATATATTTATTTATTTATTTTATTTTTTATTTATTTATTTCATTTTTATTTGTTTTATTTTTTTATTATAGTATTTATTTAGCAGCCTTTAATAATTGAATAAGGCCATATTATGAATTCAGTTAATTGTGCAGCTCTACTTTGGAGTAAATACCTGTTTAATTTTGGATGTCGGTGTGTCTTTCTAGATGAAGAAAGTCAGCTTAGACGATTGGCTGCACAGGAAGAGGAGGAGCCACATAAGGAACCACTATCATGGTGAGTGTCTCATGCAGTGAGATAAACCACTTTCCTGTTGTATCCTTTTGTATTTTCTAAACCCATTAGAGGGGCTTTTAAAATAATAATAATAGTTATATAAAAATGAAAATATAGTGGTGTCATCACAGTCTGTAAAAAGGGTCCATAGTCCTATAACTGACATGATATCTAGTAACAAACCCCTTGCTAATTTAATTCCAGATCCCTCTGTGCTCTTGGGAAATTAGGGTTTCCATGGTGACCTCAGAATGACCCATGGGTGATAGCTCCTTATCTCAGTGGCTCCAGTGCTTAGCTCAGTGCCAGGCAGTCGCAGACTCCAGAGGACCAGCAGAGGCAGAACTGCGTGATCATTTTGTAGCAGCCTTTTGCGAGCCTAAGATCATTGTTACCTACATTTGATTACTATTAGAATTATTGTATTGTAACTTGTTTGTTAATATTTGGTTTCATATGTAAAACTCAACAGCTATAGTACTGATTACCAACTATGTATTTTTCTTTTTTTATCCTAAACCATCTGAAATGAAATTCCCTTGTTTTTTTTTTATATATATATATATAATTTACCTGAGGAATTTAATTTCCTCACAAATATTTGATTTGTTTATTACTGTCCACAGTTAACGGTCAGTCATTTCAGCATATTGGTATATATAACACTTTTATTTTTAATAGACTTTCGGAGTCTAATCTGCACATTAATCATCAACGGCATTTCCTCAAAGAATGTACCCAGATCGTCACGTCCATTACTTCCTCATAAATCTTTCTTTATCATTGCTATTAAGGAAAAATAACACCATTATTCGGGCCATTTAGTCTGTTGTGATTTTAGGGTGCTGAATAGTCCGTTTCCATATAACTTTTTCATAGTTAAATTAAAACCACTAGTTCATTCAGATGAGATGTCCCTCTTTAAGACTAAGGCAATGCACACCTTCTATGTAATACATCTTCAAATTTCGATTTCAGTCTTTTTTTTTTTTTTTACACAAAAGAAAGGCAAACTACTGATCCACCGAAGAGTTTGCCTTCTCCTCATGTTTGCACTGCCATACCTGTTTTATAAAATATTTAAATACTTTTTTTCAACTGTTTCTTGGTAAAAGTGATTTGATTGATTGATTGATTGAGCCTGTATAGTTGTCATCTAAACGTGTTTGTTTTTTCAGAACGAGCATAGAACAATTTGAATGATGCTGTCCTTGAACCAACCAAAACGCTTCTGTGTGCTTTGCTCTTTTTTTGTTTGTTTTTTTCTTGCAAATCACACTGAATGATTTACCCTATCGCTGTGCTTCCAGTAGGTCACGTGACTGGTTAGAGGTCTAATTGTGATCCACCAATAAGAATGTGCCATTATGTTCCTTTTAGTGGTGTGCATCCCAGTATTGATTCAGTGTAAAGTGGCCAGTTGGAGAACACTGTGTGACATTGATGTTTGTTTGTGTTTTATGTACATCAGATTGTCCAACAGTTAAATCTGTCTGTTTGAAACCATCTTGTCTCAGTATTATATGCAGGATTCCACCATGTTACTGATACACTTTGTGCTCCTGAAATGTACCAATGTGGCTGTAAGAGCTTGCTTGTTTTATTTAAGGGGCTTTGTTATGTATATGAAGTCATGTTCATGTCACATCAATATGTGATTGATTTTTGCCATTATTACAAATTATATAGGTATTCTTAGGCATCATGAATGACATGTATACCACATAATCATGTTCTTTAAATTGTAATCGCTGTTATGAAATATGTGCTCATGCCATGCATATTTGCATGATTACTTTTTTCCAAATCTTCATGGATGGCACAAAAAAACTATTTTGTAATCTGATTTGAAAATGATGTGAATTGAAAGAACAAAGGTTTTGTAAGAGGCAAACCTTGTTGAGAGAAATAACGCATACAGCGTTGTCATCTGTGATTCACAGGCACGACTGTGTGAGGTTTTCCCTTCCATCCAGCTTGTTAACATGTTATCCTCTCAGGGAACTTGCTCTCATTTCACTTTCTGCTAAAAGCACAACTCAAACTGAAAACTTGTTAGCGCAGAGGCTTCTTTAATAGGCAAGGTAGCACCGTCTGTTTACCCGGCGTGAGGTTGATATGAAGAATTCAAGGACCGTGTGACTGATCTGCTTCAGTATGTAGCCAAGTTACTTTTCTTGATGTCCTTGTGTTTACCTGAAATCTCTTCAAGATCCATTTTTCCGTCTTCGGTTTTTGTATGGGACAGATAGAGCCGAAATCACTGGCAGAGTGTTGTGTGTGAGCCACGTGACTTTGAGTGGCTCTTAACAATTAGTGGAATGTACTATTTATACTGTATTAGAAGAAAGCAACTGTACATGCAAATTGGCAATTTTTTATATGAAATATTCGTTTTAGCCATTATTTCTGTCCCCGTAGTTTCTTCTGAAAAATATGATTCTCAAACAAATTAAGTTGACTCTTTGTCTACTTGTCCAAAATCTATGTGATTTTCCACATCACATCATTCATTTAAGACTATTTCAAGTTCTGGACTTTTCGTACAATCCAGGTGTTTATTAGTTATTGGAATAAATAATACAATTGTTGTACTCTGTCTGACCATGTTGTTTTTTACCCCCCAATAAAGTCAACAGAAGTTAGTTATAGATGGCTTATGTACCAATAATTATAATAACTGAGGACCAGATCTACATATTAGAATATTTTCTTAAGGATCATTGCTGCTGAAAATTTAGCCTTGCCATCACAGGAATAAACTGCATTTTAAAATATATTAAAACAATCATATTATAATTTTTAATAATCTTAAGGGGATCATATTTGTGGTTTATTGGCTATAAAAAGTTTGAAAACCACTGTTATATATAAATGTAACCACTAGATGGCAGCACAAGTCTTTATAATGGATGTCTTTTTCCTTATTGATGCTTTTTTGGGGGGGTTTACATTTGTATATTAAATGATTTACCTTTTTTATTACAGTTGAATGACCTTCCCTTCACCAACTATCTGTGAACTGGTATTCCTGGAATTACTAGGAAACCGGGCACAAAGCTACAACTCCACGGTCACAGCGCTTATCAGCCGAAGACAAAATAAAACGATTTCACTATCAAGCATCAAGTGAGCCACCGTGGCAAAAATACAAAGCTAACAAAACCTTCTTGTATCTAACACACTTATCTGTATGACACACTAAGTTAACCCTAAAAAGTTTTTCCCCTTAACACGTAATGATCTGGCAATAAATAAACATGCATTTCTCTTGACCCAGAAACATTATTTCAAAACTCTTTTTCAATCATCATTTTGCATTCTAACTTTCTAGGGGGGGGGGGTCAAATAGCTGAAACCACATTTAAAGATAAACAAGGTGAACAGACAGAGACATTCATCATGTTTTATCAGAACTGTGCTAACAGAATGTTCTGGCACATGTATGTCATATCATTGATAGAAATGAAACCATAGCATCTACTAGCAGAAGAAAAAAAATATGTTAACATGTACTATTTTATAAAAGCAATAGGCCACTCAAGGCTGTGCTGCTTGTGAATATAGTCTCTTTCTATTGTGTGTCATGCCAACTTTTAACTATATGGCTTTGAGAGTCGTATTGCAAAATCAAAAACTAACTAATCAAAATCAATCTTACCCTCCTCCCACAGCAATAAATTCAGCACACAAATTGTCTAACATTTATTTCACCCCCTCCAAGTAAATATTTCACACATCACTTCACCATGACACTCAGATTATGCTTCCCCAAGAATATCAATAATTCTTCCGAACGATTCCTACAGTTTTACTGTGTGCTTTGGGGACTTTTTTCTGCTTTTTGCAGCAGGTTTTACAGGAACCACCTGCTTTTGGCTCCATCTATTCTGCCATATTTTACTTGAAAATACATATTTTCAAGTTCTGATTATGAAAAAAAATCATTTAACTATTTTGACTTTATGGATTGCACAAATGTAAGTTTATGTATTTTCTTTGAGGCCATATACAGTTTAGTCTTATCAGACCACTTTTTATTTCAAAATGTTTCAGGTTGTCAAATGTCTTCTAGCAAACCACAGGAATGGGGCTGGACTTGGCTCTGCTCAGGTATAGCTAGTTTCAGCCCACTCTTCTAAAGAGGTCTAAGCTATGAAATGCCAAAGAGACTAATATCTGGCCAAGTACTTTGTAAAACTCACTTGTCTCTTGGTAGCTTTTCTGACAGATGACCTTCTTGCTTGGTTGCTCAGTGAAGTAGAACAGCTTGAGCTGTTTGAATATTTTTTTTACCCGTTTTGTTTGAAAGGTTCATCACAGTTATAGAAAAGTATTCTCACTTTCTCCAGGTTTACCTCTTTTCATGGCCAGCATGGTCATGTCAGTATGAATGAACAATTTAGCATTTTTATGATATAATAAAATAATATACATGTATTATACATAATACATGTATGTATTATAATAAAAACAGCCCTATTTATGTGCAACCCTGTCAATAAAAATTAACAGATATATTTTGTTTATGTATTCTTCAAATAATTAAATGCCTACCAAGTTAAACAATTGGTAGCCTAAATTAATCAGTGATTAATATTCGGATTTTATAGGTCTAGTTCTGAATAAGAATACAATTATTAAAATAAACTTGAATACATCTACATTTTCATCGTAACTTTACAGAGAATTTTCAACAGGAGTTTCTGAACTACAAATCTTTGATATTTAAACATTGCAACTAAACTTTCTTTGTTCTCGAAAACTGCAATGGAACATATCACGACATGAATCATTAATAGGCACAAGAGACCAAAAATAAAACGAAATAAATTTTACATTAAATTCCTGACACCTTTCAAGCAATTTCATCACTGAATTCGATATTTTGTTGCTTTTAGAGATAAAGATTTAAACTGCAGCACTGGATTAGCGCTTCATCGTCACACTCCTTATCAGCACGTATTCCACGAATCCATTCCATTCATATTCTCGAGCGAACAGCCAATCAGAGGCCACGCATAAACGGATTTCCGCGAATCAGAAATCGGTGCTCCTCCATCGCCCCGGCAACTGTTATGACGTCGCTAGAGTATCCCGCCCATGATCAGTGTGTGTGTGTTCGAATCGTTAGGAGGCACGCAGCCATTACAATACGCTGTATTCAAACCGTACGCAACGCGATTAGAGGAACTAGACTATTACTGCCTCATTTTCTTTGTTTAAATTTCAGTTTTATTAAACTAAATTTGAACTTTAAAGACGGTACTTTTGTCTGTTTTTCAAACAGTCGTATATGTAAATATAGTCAGCGTTGCGTCGACGTGAGACGCTCCGCATTCCCAGGCATTAGACTCACAGGAGACACGCGCATTCAGCCTTTTCCGTTTGTTTAGCGCATTCATTTGAACGCCTGCATTTCGTTAACCAAGAAGATTCAGATTTAAGAGACTCGCTTCGATTTAGATGGCAAGCTTCCCAGATTTTGTCAACGAAAATGAAATAGGTGAGTTTCTCCATTTCTCGTCACTGTTTTGCACGGGGGGATGGTCTTACTGTTTGGTTCCTTTTTTAAACGTGTGTATTAACCTATATAATTAGTGTTTACATTTGTGCAGCTATGGATTTAACGTTATGTGGCTTAAGTTAACGTACTCATAATTTCAGTGTCTGTGTCGTGTTTATTTTAGCCATATTAGGACAATTATCGCTTAGACGCACATTGAACTCAAACAAATGCGTACGCCGTGTAACGTTATGTCAGTTAAAATATGACGTTTAAATATTGACAGTTATTTGAATATTTCATAGTTATTGCCAGTGCTATAATTATTGCGCCCCATGTTCACCCAGAGCACATCCACACCCTCCCCCACCGTCCGCAGCAGTTTCTCCAGACCCCCGTGAATGACTCGCACCACACCAGTGATTCACCACAACACCACACACCAGCTACACGTTACACAGTTATATGCCTTGTGTTAATTATATACACTTTACATTTTTTGAAGGAAAAAAAGTTTTATGTGTTTTGTTTTGAAATTTTAATATCCAGGACGGCGTATTCATATAGTGATTAGTAACTATTCAGTTAGTCACTGGTGAGGTGCTAGCTGCTACTAGTCATTAACCGGTTAGTGACAAGTATTGTTTCTGTTCAGAATGGCTCGTTTTTGTCAATTAATTCTACAGACAATTTACAGACAACTATTTACTAGTGTGTAATATTATATACATTCCAATTGTCACATATTAACTATTGTATTAAGTACCTATCTAATGAATAGCTTCTAACGTTAGTCCATTTTAAAACTCTTGGATTGCCTGCTGTTTACAAAAAAAAGTGCTATTAACACAAAATTAGATGCTCCACAACATTTTCAAAATTATTTGCATAAAAAGTCACATTTAATTTATTTTTTTAATAATTTAAAGGATTGTTCACCCCAAAATTAAATGTCGTTTAAATTGGCTTTGTTTCTTCTGTGGAACATAAAAAAGACATTTTGGGAAGTGTTTCAGGTTTTTTTGTCCATGCAATAGAAATCAATGGTAACCAAAACTGTTTGATAACCAACATTCTTCAAAATATCATCTTTTGTGTTCTGCAAGGAAAGTAAGTCATACAAGTTTGAAACGCTGTGATGGTGAGTAAATGATAACCAAATTGTAATTTTTGGGTGAACTATCAATTTATATTTATTTTTTGATTTGCAAAAGTAGATGGAAATATAGTTATAATGTAACTCAATGACAGCTATGAAGGCAAAAATGCATGTTTGTTGTAAAACAGTAACAAAAAGTAGTTTGCCAACAAGTTTGGTTTTATAAAATGCTTTAAAGGCTTAAACATGTGCTTTCTGTTGTAACAGGTAAAGCTAAGTTCATCGGGGAACTCATACCTCCTGTTGCTCCCTTTGACCAGAAGTCTGGACGGGAGACTTGGACTGTAGCTTTTGCACCTGATGGTTCCTACTTCGCTTGGTCTCAAGGGCATCGAATTGTGAGACTTGTACCATGGAAAAAATGCTTAGCCAGCTTGTGAGTATACACACTTATCTCTTTGTTTCTCACTGTGGTGAATTGTTACAATACAGCTTGTGTGTTGATGGACTGACAAAGGCAGTCTGCGTGTGTGCTGGTTGTCTGGTTTGGCCCTCTGGGCTTTCACATGGTGGCTACGCCACAGTGGTGCCCAGTGTGTTTGGGCTTGTTTAGTGGCATGGCATAGATCAGCAGTCATCATCTCACCTTACCCTGTGGATAGAGCAGGGGTGCCCAAACTCGGTCCTGGAGGGCCGATGTCCTGCAGAGTTTAGATCCAACCCCAATTAGACACACCTGAACCAGCTAATCAAGCTCTTACTAGGCATACTAGAAACTTCCCAGCAGGTGTGTTTAGGCCTGTCACGATAACAACTTTTTGTTGTGTGATATATTGCCCCAGAAATAATTGCGATAAGCGATATTATTGTCATTTTAAAGACCATTTTATGCCACTGAATATATAATCATAATGTAACAGCATAATAATGCAAGAAGGCCTACACACTTCCATATGACAACAAACTTTTAATTTTTAAGAATATTTAGATCATGGAAAATAAGTATCAAAATATTAGATACCTTAAAAAAAACCTGAATAAACAGTAAATAAACATTTTCTAACAAAAAGTGCAAAATAACAAGTAGGAAAAAAAGAAAAATGCACAAAGAACTTGTCTGGAGATTTTTCCATCTACAGATTTTTCCCTGACCTTCATTTCTCTGTAAATTAAGGGTGCACACTATTGCTGAAAAACACAATCACTACTTAGCAGTCGGATGTCCGTATGCACAAAGGCACAGATCCCTAAACAAGATCATATCTGCAGATGAAACTCTTTTTGTAGAAGCATTTTTTAAATTTGAACTTGCACCTCATGACTACACTACGTTATGTACGAGAAGCTGCAAAAGACACAGGCGCAAGTGGAATGTACAAAACATGGTGACATTAATTTTTAAGTAAATATAATGGGCGATATATTGCGTCACCAAAAATTATTGAGGTTATGTACATATATTGCGCGATAAGTCGATATATTGATTATTGCGACAGGCCTAGGTGTGTTGAGGCAAGTTGGAGCTAAACTCTGCAGGACACCGGCCCTCCAGGACCGAGTTTGGGCACCCCTGGGATAGAGAGACCGCCGTTGAGCGCACAGCCCTGCCAACCAGCTATTGTACAGTACTGAATGCAGAGTCCTCATTATGAGGTTCACATCATTGCCCTTTGGCTGCATGCCTCCAACTGAGCAACTTTTTGGGCTCTTTGCCAGTGTTAAATGCAGTAGGTCTCGTACTTTTCTGCAAGAGTTGGGTACAAAATGATCCACCCAACAACTACTTTGGTAGTCATTATATAAAATGTTAAGTAATTATCTTGTGCTTTCAGTGCAGGATTTATTGACATGCTTATGCTAGTGTTCTTCATAAAAATACTAGAAATATCATTGCAACATAAACCATGCAGACAACTTGAAAATTTAAAGTAGAACTTTAACAGAATTTATGATAGTTGGAAGTAAACAAACAGTTTCTACATGTCCATAAAAGAGAACCATGGTATTGTAAAACTATTTTCAGTCATTCTACATTGAAGTGTAGTAACTTTATTAGTAGTTGTACACACCAAAGGACATCATTTGGTAGTTAAATTTTAAGTTTAGGTTCACAATTGAACTAAAATAATTGGGAAAAATACTTTTGCAGTTCCTTAACCAGAGTTGTTATAGTTAATTAAAAACATTAAAAAAAGTTTGTTGATACCATAAAATGACACTAAAAGTGAAATAAAAGTTATTAACAATATAGACATTAAAAACAACTAATAAAAGTGACAAAACACGGCAACATTACTAAAATTTTAATAAAAACTAGAACAATTAGCTGTGATAGTATTTCAGTGGCTCTAAAATCAGAGGCACAATTTTATACAGGTTATTTGAGTCTTTATTCTTTTATTAATTAATTTAAATAAATAAAAAATTGTCATCACTTCATCAACCTCATGTTTCAAGACTTATTCATCTTTAAAACTCAAATTTAACACTGGATTTAAATGCTCTATTCATATTGATTACTTTTACAGTCTCTTTATGAACTTTTTAAAGCATCAAAGTTTTGGTTAAAAATATCTTCATTTGTGTTTTGAAGGCTAACAAAAGACTTACGAGTTTTTGGGTGAACTATTCCTTTAATGCTCAAGCAGAAGCCACTGTGCCATTAAAAGCTTCAGCTGACACGTGGCAGGCTGTTTCAGTTCTGCAGCGCCTGCTCTGTATTCATGCAATAACCTCTTGTAATGATTCCAGAACCTTATCTGATGAGCTTCAGGAACTGGCCAAGTTAAATGGGTCCAAGTTGATGCAACACTTAAGTAATCTCTAAGGCTGGGAGTTTACTTGGTGTTCAAATATTCCTAAGAGTTAAAATGTGCAGCTTATTTCAACAGACGTGCTAGATAACATTTAAAAAAAATAAAATGTCCTCTTGCTGTTGACAGTTTATCAACTTTAAGAGAATTTGTTATCGGTGTTCCACGAAGCACAGACATGATTCTCATACCAACACAACACAATAATTTTTTCTCTTTCCCTCGCCCTAGTTCTGTAAGAAAGGAAGATCAGTCAAGCGGTGCAGGTCCTCGACGACTGTCCCGGCAGAACAGTGAGGGCAGTCTGCTGCCAGGCGAGCCTAGAGAGCACACCATCGACTGCGGTGACATCGTTTGGGGCCTGGCCTTTGGCTCTTCTGTTCCTGAAAAACAGAGTCGCTGCGTTAATATCGAATGGCACAGGTTCAAGTTCGGCCAGGACCAGCTGCTGCTGGCCACGGGCCTCAACAACGGCCGCATCAAAATCTGGGACGTCTATACAGGTGAGGGTCCTCTCACTGAATCAAGTAATCAGTTTTTTTCTGATGATTCCGCACTAGAGTAAATGTGTTTTAAAAGTCACAGTCCACCCATGCCATCTTCTCTCAACACTTCTGCATGCCAGCTTCCTGTTTTTCTATTTCTCAACAGATGTGTGTGCGCTCGCATGTGTGTGTAAGAGAGAGGGGAGGTGGTGGTTATATAAGATGTTGACATGATCTACCTTTTTGTCATTTTGACCCATTTCTATCACTTAATCATACATTCTTCATATTTTACGAATGTATGTCCTGTATACACCTATTGAGTTTGAGCATTTTTATGCAGTCATCAGTCAGTACTAAATTATTATTATTACATATTTACTCAACCTTATAAGTACACTCTCCCTTGCACAATACATTTCTCCACTTTATGAACCTTTGTACCACTTTGCCATTGGTTTCTTGGCCACTTAAGTTCTGCTTCTGTGTCTCTGTTCAAGTTTCACATTTTAATGGTCATAACAGCATGTGTAAATCTGCTATCGGAGAACGAATCGCTGTTTTTGTGAAACAGAGAGGTGGTTGTTGACTGCAGAAAAAATAGTGACACTTCCAAGTTATATAATTCATTTTTGCCTAGCTGTAAAATATATTAATTGGTGGGCAGGTCCTGTAAAGACACTGCCATTGGCTGTTCTGAGGGGTAAGAGATGTTTTCTTCAGTGGGTGACTCCACCTCCCTTCTAACTAAAACTGCAATGCAATAAATTAACCCAGCAGACTTGCTCTTTTCAGGGTGCGAGACTCCTCCTCCAGCTGCCTTTGTTTTTTGCCTTTGAAATCTGATAGCAGCATATTGTACAGTATCTTGACAGGATTTGCGCCATGCACATGCTAAGTGAATGTATGTTTTCATGCTTGACAGGATACAAATAGGCCCTGTTACTAAGCCTCAATCAAATTTTAGAAACACATGTTAAAGATTTTTGTTTTGTCACTGTAGATGCAGCTAATTATAGGGATTTAATGCGGATTAGCCTGGCAGGTGTCCGTGATTGTGCTTCCATATGCCTCTAGGCAATTCAGCACCTTTCATAAAGAAAGGGCTTAGATGTATAACTGCTCTGTTTTTCTGAAACGCCTTGGGAAGTCCCTTTTTTGGCATCTGCTTTAATAAGTATTAAACTTATTGGAACCTTAATCTTCCTCTCTTTGATTCCTAAGAAGTCAAAAAAGTTTCTAAAGTAAACTATGTGTTAAATGCAGCTCCCAAGATACAGTGACAAGATGTTGATACTGATGCAACATTGACGCAGTTTGCATCGATTAACGTGGATTTTGTTGTATAAACAGTGGTTTATCTGGAATGATTTTGCTGAAGGCTTTTTTTTCTACCTTTATCCTCAATTTTGTTTTCTTCTGTACAGGAAAACTTTTGCTGAACCTGATGGACCACACAGACATTGTGCGAGACCTAACGTTTGCCCCAGATGGGAGTTTAGTGCTGGTTTCTGCCTCAAGAGACAAGACTCTACGCGTATGGGACCTCAAAGATGACGGTGAGGACCAAATGTTGATTTTGTATTTGGTACCACTACTGTTAGCTTTACATATTAATGTTAACATGCTAGAGCTAGATATTGTGTAACCCCAAGCTGAAAAGTCTCTGGAGTAGACGTTTCCTTCACAGCAGCCTGCTTTGTTTTTTGCAGCCCATTTATTTTCACTTCATCTCCATGGAGTTCAGCACACACACACTCGCTCAAGCATGCACATGCACACCCACTCAGAGATTTGGGCGTTTGGCGGGGGGGAAATAGTTGGAAAATAATTGGATGCCAAGTCCGAAAGAATGTTTGCTGATATTTTCTCCTTTTCTTGCAAGATCCTGGGACAGGCTTGCTGTTTTAATAAGATCACATGAATCTTATTTATATGCTGGGAACTTGAAGATAAAATGGAGTTTACTGTATTTGCAAACAGGGTTTTTTTTTTTTTTTTTACTAATCATGAAGGTATGTTGGCCAGAGTTCAGCTAAATTTTCCCCACTCTCAAAGTGGACACCATTGGAATGTGAAATTTAGCTACTGCCTAAAGTATATTTATTTTGTTGTTCTAAGGCATCAACATTGCTTTCAAAGGTTAAATATTGTATTGGGAAAAGTCTTTATTATTGTAAACTGTTTGCATAATGTTTATCGTAAATTGTAACATAATTTTACTTAGAATTTTAGGAAATTTAATAACCAACTATAAATGTTATAACAGAAAACAAACTAAAAGTATTACTATACATTAAGCAATCTAAATTATTTGTCTTAATAGGTAACATGGTGAAAGTACTCCGTGGCCATCAAAACTGGGTCTACTGCAGCGCGTTCTCACCGGATTCATCAGTCCTTTGTTCCGTAGGCGCAGGCAAAGCGGTACGTTTTGCAGTTCTTTCTTGCTCTTTATTACCTGTTTGGTGTGTTTCTCACTGTTAGTAGTTCTGCTATGACCAATCAATGAGTGCTAAATGAATCTTTATATATCATCATAATGCTCAGTGCTATAATCTGCTTCTATAAACCCTGCCTGTAGTTTTGGTTTTTGCTTTGTTATTGTTCATACAAATGAGCGCCTGGTTATTATGCGCATGTATATAGAAATGCAAATAGCTTAAGAATCTTCTTCACCCATAAAGCTGTTCTTGATATTACTATTAATAACATTTTAAGAGACTTCTATAATAGACAATATATTTTCATAAATATAATTTGAATAAAACATGATGTCCCTAGGATCTTTCCCACACACATAGTGGTATTAAATCTGATATCAAAACTGGTATCAAGAACGTTTGGGGTCAGTAAGATAAATAAAAGTAGCCTATACTTTTCTTTAAAAAAACAAGGACACATTGGATAAAAAAAAAAGTGACAGTTAAGGCATTTCTTACAAAATATTTCAGTTTCAAATGCTGTTTGTTCTATTTGTTAAAGAATCAGCACAGTTGATTTCAACATTCATAATAAATGTTTCATGAGCACCAAAATAGCATATTAGAATAATTTCTGAAGGATCATGTGACGCTGAAATCTGGAGTTATAGCTGCTGGAATTTCAGCTTTGCCATCACAGGATTAAATTACATTTCAAAATATATTCAAAAAGAAAATGTATATTTTAAATTGTGTTAAAATGAACTTACTGACTTCAAACTTTTGAACAGTAGTGTATGATTCTCATACCAACACAACACAATAATTTTTTCTCTTTCCCTCGCCCTAGTTCTGTAAGAAAGGAAGATCAGTCAAGCGGTGCAGGTCCTCGACGACTGTCCCGGCAGAACAGTGAGGGCAGTCTGCTGCCAGGCGAGCCTAGAGAGCACACCATCGACTGCGGTGACATCGTTTGGGGCCTGGCCTTTGGCTCTTCTGTTCCTGAAAAACAGAGTCGCTGCGTTAATATCGAATGGCACAGGTTCAAGTTCGGCCAGGACCAGCTGCTGCTGGCCACGGGCCTCAACAACGGCCGCATCAAAATCTGGGACGTCTATACAGGTGAGGGTCCTCTCACTGAATCAAGTAATCAGTTTTTTTCTGATGATTCCGCACTAGAGTAAATGTGTTTTAAAAGTCACAGTCCACCCATGCCATCTTCTCTCAACACTTCTGCATGCCAGCTTCCTGTTTTTCTATTTCTCAACAGATGTGTGTGCGCTCGCATGTGTGTGTAAGAGAGAGGGGAGGTGGTGGTTATATAAGATGTTGACATGATCTACCTTTTTGTCATTTTGACCCATTTCTATCACTTAATCATACATTCTTCATATTTTACGAATGTATGTCCTGTATACACCTATTGAGTTTGAGCATTTTTATGCAGTCATCAGTCAGTACTAAATTATTATTATTACATATTTACTCAACCTTATAAGTACACTCTCCCTTGCACAATACATTTCTCCACTTTATGAACCTTTGTACCACTTTGCCATTGGTTTCTTGGCCACTTAAGTTCTGCTTCTGTGTCTCTGTTCAAGTTTCACATTTTAATGGTCATAACAGCATGTGTAAATCTGCTATCGGAGAACGAATCGCTGTTTTTGTGAAACAGAGAGGTGGTTGTTGACTGCAGAAAAAATAGTGACACTTCCAAGTTATATAATTCATTTTTGCCTAGCTGTAAAATATATTAATTGGTGGGCAGGTCCTGTAAAGACACTGCCATTGGCTGTTCTGAGGGGTAAGAGATGTTTTCTTCAGTGGGTGACTCCACCTCCCTTCTAACTAAAACTGCAATGCAATAAATTAACCCAGCAGACTTGCTCTTTTCAGGGTGCGAGACTCCTCCTCCAGCTGCCTTTGTTTTTTGCCTTTGAAATCTGATAGCAGCATATTGTACAGTATCTTGACAGGATTTGCGCCATGCACATGCTAAGTGAATGTATGTTTTCATGCTTGACAGGATACAAATAGGCCCTGTTACTAAGCCTCAATCAAATTTTAGAAACACATGTTAAAGATTTTTGTTTTGTCACTGTAGATGCAGCTAATTATAGGGATTTAATGCGGATTAACCTGGCAGGTGTCCGTGATTGTGCTTCCATATGCCTCTAGGCAATTCAGCACCTTTCATAAAGAAAGGGCTTAGATGTATAACTGCTCTGTTTTTCTGAAACGCCTTGGGAAGTCCCTTTTTTGGCATCTGCTTTAATAAGTATTAAACTTATTGGAACCTTAATCTTCCTCTCTTTGATTCCTAAGAAGTCAAAAAAGTTTCTAAAGTAAACTATGTGTTAAATGCAGCTCCCAAGATACAGTGACAAGATGTTGATACTGATGCAACATTGACGCAGTTTGCATCGATTAACGTGGATTTTGTTGTATAAACAGTGGTTTATCTGGAATGATTTTGCTGAAGGCTTTTTTTTCTACCTTTATCCTCAATTTTGTTTTCTTCTGTACAGGAAAACTTTTGCTGAACCTGATGGACCACACAGACATTGTGCGAGACCTAACGTTTGCCCCAGATGGGAGTTTAGTGCTGGTTTCTGCCTCAAGAGACAAGACTCTACGCGTATGGGACCTCAAAGATGACGGTGAGGACCAAATGTTGATTTTGTATTTGGTACCACTACTGTTAGCTTTACATATTAATGTTAACATGCTAGAGCTAGATATTGTGTAACCCCAAGCTGAAAAGTCTCTGGAGTAGACGTTTCCTTCACAGCAGCCTGCTTTGTTTTTTGCAGCCCATTTATTTTCACTTCATCTCCATGGAGTTCAGCACACACACACTCGCTCAAGCATGCACATGCACACCCACTCAGAGATTTGGGCGTTTGGCGGGGGGGAAATAGTTGGAAAATAATTGGATGCCAAGTCCGAAAGAATGTTTGCTGATATTTTCTCCTTTTCTTGCAAGATCCTGGGACAGGCTTGCTGTTTTAATAAGATCACATGAATCTTATTTATATGCTGGGAACTTGAAGATAAAATGGAGTTTACTGTATTTGCAAACAGGGTTTTTTTTTTTTTTTTTACTAATCATGAAGGTATGTTGGCCAGAGTTCAGCTAAATTTTCCCCACTCTCAAAGTGGACACCATTGGAATGTGAAATTTAGCTACTGCCTAAAGTATATTTATTTTGTTGTTCTAAGGCATCAACATTGCTTTCAAAGGTTAAATATTGTATTGGGAAAAGTCTTTATTATTGTAAACTGTTTGCATAATGTTTATCGTAAATTGTAACATAATTTTACTTAGAATTTTAGGAAATTTAATAACCAACTATAAATGTTATAACAGAAAACAAACTAAAAGTATTACTATACATTAAGCAATCTAAATTATTTGTCTTAATAGGTAACATGGTGAAAGTACTCCGTGGCCATCAAAACTGGGTCTACTGCAGCGCGTTCTCACCGGATTCATCAGTCCTTTGTTCCGTAGGCGCAGGCAAAGCGGTACGTTTTGCAGTTCTTTCTTGCTCTTTATTACCTGTTTGGTGTGTTTCTCACTGTTAGTAGTTCTGCTATGACCAATCAATGAGTGCTAAATGAATCTTTATATATCATCATAATGCTCAGTGCTATAATCTGCTTCTATAAACCCTGCCTGTAGTTTTGGTTTTTGCTTTGTTATTGTTCATACAAATGAGCGCCTGGTTATTATGCGCATGTATATAGAAATGCAAATAGCTTAAGAATCTTCTTCACCCATAAAGCTGTTCTTGATATTACTATTAATAACATTTTAAGAGACTTCTATAATAGACAATATATTTTCATAAATATAATTTGAATAAAACATGATGTCCCTAGGATCTTTCCCACACACATAGTGGTATTAAATCTGATATCAAAACTGGTATCAAGAACGTTTGGGGTCAGTAAGATAAATAAAAGTAGCCTATACTTTTCTTTAAAAAAACAAGGACACATTGGATAAAAAAAAAAGTGACAGTTAAGGCATTTCTTACAAAATATTTCAGTTTCAAATGCTGTTTGTTCTATTTGTTAAAGAATCAGCACAGTTGATTTCAACATTCATAATAAATGTTTCATGAGCACCAAAATAGCATATTAGAATAATTTCTGAAGGATCATGTGACGCTGAAATCTGGAGTTATAGCTGCTGGAATTTCAGCTTTGCCATCACAGGATTAAATTACATTTCAAAATATATTCAAAAAGAAAATGTATATTTTAAATTGTGTTAAAATGAACTTACTGACTTCAAACTTTTGAACAGTAGTGTATTGTATGTAGCTGTCATGCTGGCTTGTGTGTGAAAGCCCTTATGGCACAACAAAGAAAGTATTCCAGTCAGTAAGTCATCCCTGAAACCAGCTCTCGAGCCTTTCCGACTCATAGCCAACTCCCCTCCCATGAACAGGCAGCAGTGGTTGAACTGTACGGTTGTGTGTGTCCATAAGTGTCTTGCTTTCCCTGTCCCAGGTGGTGGCAGAGCTCTGTGTTTGAGTGATTTTGAGGGAAGCGCCGCGCTGACATATAGAGCAGCCGGTGCGGACCACGCAGGGCACGGCTGCCATCGCGGCCCCCATTGGACGCTCATGTGCCCGTGCCCACGCCCCAGGGGCTTCCATGCTCCTGCCCACAAGGGCTTCCTGTACGTAGGTTCTAATCTGCTCCATGTCTGTCTACCTCCCGCTGTCGCAGTTCTCACTTTTACCTTATTTCTCAGCAGAGTTGACAGTGAGATCCCCTTCCCTTCCTTAACTCCTTTTCATCTCTATATTCAGTAGCATTCCCATCATCTACACATTTACCCTAAAAGAGGAGCTCTAGACATTGTGTCTGCTGTACGTGTACATGAGTCAGCCATTAGTGCCCCCCCCCCCACTCATTAGTGTCTGTAACTGAACTCACGACACCTCTGAAACGCAACGCTGGACCGCTGGCCGATTTTTCTGTACTTAACGCCCTAGTCAGACTCCTTTGTAATGGGGTTAGTAGTTAAGGGGGGATTGGGAGCATTGTTGGCATGTGTGAGCAATGAAAGGGCTCCTTGTGTCTCAAAAGACTGCCTGCAGACCGATAATGTCAGTCTAATATGGAATTACTCGGATCGGGAAAACGGGTTACGCAAATTTATCATTCCATGTTGCATCATACATGAAGCCACCAGAAGCAAGACCTGTGGGTACTTCCCATGCTGGTTGCATTTACTAAGTGAAAGCGCTTTTTTTTTTTTCCCATTTGTGAATAATCTAATTTGTCGTGTTCTGAAAGAGTCTGTTTTAGCGACGCCAGCCCGAGAACTTCAGCAAACACCAACTTGTTTTTCCTAATTTGTAAGGAACCACTAATTAATAGTAGCACTTGTTTCTCCTAAAGATCGATAAAATCGCACTAGTTCAACTTCCAAAAATGGTTGTAATGTTTCTTCCACGTGCAAGATATCTGGCTTAGCTTAACATTGAATACTGGCAGTAGTTGTGCACCCTGAAGCACTTTCAACTCACATTGCCAAGTTAGAGAAAATGGTAAATTAGCCTTGTATAACGCACCGTTGTAGTTTCTCCAACAACACCAGAATGTTTAAACAGCAATAAGCTATTGAATAAATAAATATGTATACTTTTGCTCAAGTGCAATGTCTGTAGCTTATAAGGAATAAACAAGAATGTTTTCTTAATATAAAGACCATGCAGGGACCTTGTTTTCTTGGTACTCAAAAATACGCTCTTAAGGTGTGTTCACATTTCAGAAATTTTATGTTATCGTTTGTTAAAAGTGTAGCGATGAAGCATAGCTCACACTTAAGTAACTTTAGAACCAAGCGGCTTTCGGTTCCCAATCATTCTGAAACCATTTCGTAGTCTATGTGGGGAAATCTTTTGCCCTCACATGATTCCCGATTGCATGGATTCATATTGAAATCGATAGATTTCACCCATGAAAATTTGCCGAACAGCAGTAATTGTGACCGCACCTTTGCACTTTCTTAAATGTAAAAATTGTGCTGGAGCAAATAAAGCACTAGAAAGTCTCATGGTTGATTCATTAGCCGAGATTGCAGTTGTGACATGTCTGTATTCTGTGTTTGCCAAAGGCGTCAACCTTTTGGCCATCAAATGTTCTCTTCTCTTGCAGTATCTCTGTCTCTTCGTAGGCCTCCACCGGCGCGGTGCAAGCCTATTGTAAACTCAAGTGAACTAAAACTGAAAGGGGATACCAGTGGAGTAACATAATGTTACCTTAAGTTACTACTTGTTTGTATTTTTTATTTTATTTACTCATGTTGTAATTCTTGGAATAATGTAATTTTATATATGTAACTGTAATTTTATATATGTACACTGTAGTATTTCTGTATCACTGTAGATTTTAATTTAAAAAATGTGAGCATTGATGTAATTTAAAGACTCGCAACTGCTAGCTGCTCTGTAGAGTTTGACATTGTGCAGTTTTGTGCAACTAAGCCTTGCTGTTTCATTGGCATGTGCTACTTTTTTTGGGTTTGGTTGTAGCGCTTAAGATTTTACCTAAAAAAATGACACTGAGCACATTTTGATCTTGCCGTTTAATTTGAAATAATTGAATTCTTTGTCTCTGAATTGTGTGGAAAACACAGTAGGCTATAACATCTGTCTTTTGCATTGCAGATCTTCCTGTGGGACATGGATAAGTACACTCTGATCCGTAAGCTGGAGGGCCATCATAACGACGTGGTGTCCTGCGAGTTTTCTCCTGACGGGGCCTTGCTGGCCACAGCGTCCTACGACACCCGTGTCATCATGTGGGACCCTCATACAGCCACCGTTCTGCTCGAGCTGGGGTATGTGACTTGTTTTTCCACCCCCTTTTCCTCTTCTAGCTCTGTGTGATTTCTCTCTCAAGCTCATGTTGTTTAACTGATCTCTTATCTTCCCTTCAGGCATCTCTTCCCTCCTCCCTCACCCATATTTGCAGGAGGAGCAAATGATCGATGGGTTCGCTCTGTCGCCTTTTGTCATGACGGTCGGCACATTGCCAGCGTCACTGATGACAGGTAAGATAATGCAAACACTCGGTTATTTGCTTTTGAAAACTCAACATTGATCGTTTGTGTTGCAGTTAGTAGCCTGCATTAAGCTTTAGGGTGATAGGGGCTCTGGAAGGAGTGTGTGATTTGTTGCAGGGCCTCTTTCTGGGAAAGATCACATGCCTCTCATATGACATCCATTAATCACTATGAGGCTCCCAGTTTGCCTTCACCGTGCCTCCTGCTGATTCTGGGTGGAGGCGCCTCTCTCTCGTATTGAGAGAATGAAACCATTTGTGCTCTACAAAATGCACTTACTGTGCATATGATTTGTTTTGCGGTTAGGTGCAAATGATAGGACCATTCTTTTGTTCACCAAGGCTGTTTACTTGATCAAAAATACTGTCATTTAAAAGACCCATTTTAAATTTTAATATAATGTAATTTATTCCTGTGATGGCAAAGCTGAATTTTGTAACCTTATAAATGGCTCTACTGTCAATTTTTTTTTTTATTGGTTTAGTGTGTCCTTGCCGAAAAAAAGTATTATTCTTACTGACCTCAAATTTTGAACAGTACTGTATAAAATCATTATTTAAAATAGTTATTTTAGGCAAATTTCATACTTTTAGTTTCATGTTTATTTGCTTTAAAAGTTATGCAAGACACTGGAAACCGCAATCAACTTGTATTTTCATTTTTCAGACTGGTGCGTTTCTGGAGCATCGATAAGAAGAGTCCTCAAGCCATCGCCCCTCTCACTAACGGCCTCTGTTGTGCCTTTTCTACTGACGGAAGTGTCTTAGTTGCTGGGTACGAATTTGTTACTCCATTGTTTGATTGGTAGTGTTACTACATCTGTATCTTGGCTTCTAACTGTTCTTCTGTTTTGAGATGAAGCCAAAAATAACTTTCATCACTTTGTTCAAAAGTATCCTGAACGATCTATTATAAAAGAAATGCACCAAACCGGTTCTGCAGCCTGCTTTGTATATGAAATTGTTTAGATGAGTTGGCTGTCCCACATACACTCATACTTTTCTGCATGATAGCAGTCTCGCAAAGCTGAATTGGCAAGTTGTACTGTATAAACACAACCAGACCTTGTTCAAGATGACATTTGATCATGTGTCAGTGCCAAGTTAAATAAACTAAATGGCATCCGATTGTCTTTTCACAGGTCTCGTGACGGCAGCGTGCATTTCTGGGCTTCTCCACGCAGCATTGCGAGCCTCCAGCACTTGTGCCGCTTGACCCTGCGGCGAGTCATGCCCACCCAGCAGGTTTATACGCTGCCCATTCCTTTCTCCATGCACGACTACCTGGCATACAAGACGCTTTAAGTTGGAACGCAAAACACGGCACTCTGTGAAACCAATGAAATGTGTGGTTTTTGTTTGTTTTTTTCTTTAAAAAAATAAAAAATGTTTTTTCTGCTCAAACCGACTCCTAATGAAGGTGAGGTTGGTTCTTTTTGTATTTATTTATTTTTCACATTTTTTTGAAAGTTTAGTTTTCCTAGTTGCAAGTGTATTTCGATGCTTTGTTCAAATTTGTCCTTTTTTTTTTTTTTTTTACCCGTCTTTTCACAGGTCTCGTGACGGCAGCGTGCATTTCTGGGCTTCTCCACGCAGCATTGCGAGCCTCCAGCACTTGTGCCGCTTGACCCTGCGGCGAGTCATGCCCACCCAGCAGGTTTATACGCTGCCCATTCCTTTCTCCATGCACGACTACCTGGCATACAAACAAGATTAAGTTGGAACGCAAAACACGGCACTCTGTGAAACCAATGAAATGTGTGGTTTTTGTTTGTTTGTTTTTTTCTTTAAAAAAATACAAAATGTTTTTTCTGCTCAAACCGACTCCTAATGAAGGTGAGGTTGGTTCTTTTTGTATTTATTTATTTTTCACATTTTTTTGAAAGTTTAGTTTTCCTAGTTGCAAGTGTATTTCGATGCTTTGTTCAAATTTGTCCTTTTTTTTTTTTTTTAGCCCATATCAGGTAGTGGCCTTCAAACAGCCTTAATATATCAGCGGACCATGTTATCTTTTTTTTTTTTTTTTTATCTGGCACAATTTGTACAGCACCTTAGAGTTGGTAAATGATGGGTGAAAGTGGTGCTTTCTCTGGCTCAGTTTAAGGTATTCCTAAACTGAGTTTAAAGTGATGTTACGGGGGATTGTCTCCCGAATGTTCTGCAGTGTTTTCTTTTTCCTTGCTGGCTGTGAGAGGGATTGAAGGGAAGTGAAAATGTGTATGTGCATGTGATGAAATATAGTTGGGTAGTTCAGGGACAGGCAGTGCCTCCCTTTGACGTGCCTCTTTAGAGAAAATAAACATCCACACGCTTATGCTGCTTCAGTAACCGCTTTCATCATCACAAATCTAACACTTCAGTAACACATGGGTTAATTTGTTTCCTCCACAAATTGTATATTTTTTATCTGTACAGAGATTTGTAAAGGCACGTGTATATACATATGTTTGTATAAATGTGTGTGTATATATATATATATATATATATATAGCCATTTTTTTCACATGCTTCTCATACATCACTTTATAATGCTTATATTGAAAGTCTGTTCTGTATATGGTCTTTTCTTTTGTAGGGGAATGACACAAAAGTTTGCTTCGAGGAGAAGCTGCAAACTAGTTTGATGAGATTTTAACTAACCAGCAGCAAAATTGATGCCACATCTTTGATTTCTCGTTCCAAATAAATTGCCACTGACTTCCACTTGCTGTATCTGCTATGAAATATGGCACTTTCACCTGGCCTGACACATTCTCACCACTTAACTCACAATCGAACCTCATTGTGTTAACACTTTGACATTTGCCTTGTGCGTTTTAACAGCGAGCCAAAGTGAGGTTTTGTGGAGGTGGTTTTGTTTGGGCATATCTCATCTACCTCTCATTTTGAGGAACTGGTTTATTGGATGTCCTGGAACAAAAAGGCATGGTTCCGTTTATTGATTGTATAACGTATGTGAAACTGCCTGTCATTTAAAGCAATTGAATGGTATCAATTAAGAATGTGGCAAATTCATCTGGTCATGGTCTTGGCAATAAAAATGTTGAAAAAGCTGACACCAAAGATCCCCTTGGGTTCTTATTGATATGATTGGCACAGTCAGTTTTCTCTTACCCTCATTTATGGCTAAAACTTGAAAGTAGTTATATGTATGTCTGTTTTTCTGCTTGGGTGTATGAAGAATGCTGATGTTCAACAGATTGGGTTTTCTGTAGACCCGTGGTTCTCAAACCTCTCCATGAAGTACCCCCAGTACTGCACATTTTGTATGTCTCCCTATATCTGACAAACCCACTTCAGGTCTTGCAGTCTCCACTAATGAGCTGATGAGTTGAATCAGGTGTGATAGATGAGGGAGACATACAAAATATGCAGGGCTGGGGGTACTCCAGGACAGGTTTGAGAACCACTGCTCTAGACAGATTCCTATAAAGTAGATGTAGAAAGGATACGCACTTCAGTGTTCAAACCAAAATGCTAGCAGTTGCAGTTTTTTAGAATAGGGTGGTAGTTTTCAAACATTAATGAATATTATAGAGATGCTTGGAAACTAGTTAATTTGTCTAACTGTTTCAGACAAATAGGCCTACCTAATGCTCAACAGGAGCAAGTGAATTTGTCAACAAAAAGTCATTTTACGAGAATGTACTTTTTTTTTTCATCCTCCGGTCAGTGGGGGGTTTGTTTGTTTTATGATTGTTGTCGAAATAAAGTATTTTAAATCATTTTGTTGTCTTGAAGTTTTTTTAATATTTAATATATTAAATATATATATATTTTACATTTGTGTAATGACAAACTGAATTTTATTCAGCCATTATTCCAGTCTTCTGAAATAATTCTAATATGCTATTTTGCTGCTTAAGAAACATTTCTTGTCAATACTTAATATTTGTGATGAAACTGGTATTTTTTATGATTTTTGATTAAAAGTTCAAATATACATTTACTTTTGTAACATAAATGTCTTTGTCACTTTTTCAACCAATTTAATACATCCTTGCTGAAGTTAGATTTTACAAATGATTTACTTGTATTGAAATATTTATATATTGGTATTATAATGAAAATGTGCAAAAAATAGGCCTACATAAATATAAAAACCTTTCATTTTCTGTATCCATAAACAAAAAGCAGCAAGGGCTTGGTAGCTCTCAGTTCAGTGGGTTATTGACCCATCGATGACTGTAAAAACAAGAATCACTGAGATTTCACAGCTGTGCTAATCTTCCCAGGCTCCACATAACAAACAAGTCACTCCTCAAGAACCCTTACAGAAAACAGCATTCCAACCTTCAGCCCTATCGCAACTTAAAACTGCTAGAGTTAGATACGTAATGATCACTTTGATTTCATATTCATTCAAATCATTTCTTTCAGACATAATTTAAGTCAATGTTTTCTTGAGCTTACATTCCACAGAGTGTGGAAACTTACTGAACAGCCTGAGTGTTTTAGACTCTGTCCAAAAGGCACGAAAGGTCATTATCGGGTTTATTATTGACTAGCAGCGGTAATGCTATCGGGTTAAATATTAAGACCTACTGCCAATAAAACTGAAGCTTCAAAGAGACAAAATCATTACTGCGGGAGGTATAAACCACCGCACGTTTCACACTTGAGTCATTACGGCCTGGAATATGAATCTGGATCAATCTGAAATCTTCCTTGTGTTTCTCAGCTTGTTCTGTATATGTCGTGACCTCACTAGAGTGACTCAACTTCCAGATGTTTCTACAGCCAGAAGCATACAGGAGACAAAGACCGGTTAAGCGAGATATATTAAGGTCACAATAGTCTTTTCAATGGCCTTGAGAAGGAAAATATGTTGCAAAATTTGTGTGTTAGAGGTTTACAAGATTAAGAAATAAGTGATTGATGCCACAGAATGAGTTATAGATACTGAGTCCACGCAATTTAAAATAAAGCAGTTCAATGAAAGCACAGTGCGGACAGATTCAGTCACTTATATCCTGCAATCTAAGAAAAGGTCAGCTGCACTGGTCTGGATTGCTATTTCTAACCTTAAAGTGTAAAAAGAGCAGATGGATCCAGGGTTACGAAACTACATCTGATCTGACATAGCACTGGTCTGCAGAGCTGGGCCTGTGGATCATTAGGCCAAAACATACCACACCAGTATGATACATTAAACAGATATGTGCTTCCTTGTATAGACAAATATATATAAATATACGCCTATCTAGTTATTATTGTTGTTAGCTACAATTTTCACATGACTTTTTTA